>NW_005187420.1:5027071-5035065 GCF_000239375.1 Pundamilia nyererei
ACACACACACACACACACACACACACACACACACACACACACACACACACTGTGAAACAACAGAGATAATTTTAAATCTGACCAGGAAAGAAAATTACGCACATTACAGAATCGTACGTGTTCGTGACGTAGTGTGGAAAAAAAGGGGTTTGCTGGAGCTGACAGCCATCGACCTCCAGGGCTGACACATGAGCCTGCAGTTCCTCTAATTCTCTGCAGAGGCAGCAGTGAGCAGGTCCTCATGTTAAAGCAGAAACATTTAGAGCCTGTTACAGAGACAGTGTGGTCAGTTTGCATTATTAGGGGCGTGGCCTCTCTGACTGACAGGCAGATGGTGACACAGGTGGCTGTAGCTCCTAGTCAGAGCGTTTATGCTGTTGGAGCTTTTGTAGCATTTTTAATGACATCATGTGACCAATAACATGGCTGCTGTGAGGTCACTGGACTAACAGACCATCCAAGAAGACGGAGCTCTAGTTTTAGGATTTTATGGCTAAGCTAGCAAGCATCAGGGGAGAGCTAAGCTCTTCACCCCAAAAACAAACGGAGGCTTCGCTACTAGGAGGTGACACCATGGTGGAAGGTCCATCTTTGATATGACAGACACAGGGTCATGCATGTGAATGTGTGCATGAGCGACAGGGCAGCGCATGATTAAACGTCATCCTAACGTTGAATTTACAGCTGATTTTCCAACAGTTTGGTTTGTGCAGATAATGTGGGAGACTGATCTGGTCCCAGCTCGTTTCCCTGATCGTGACGGGTTCTGATGTTCTTCTGTTCTCCTGAGTTTAACTCCTCCAGCTCTGCAGGTGTCTGCAGATACAGTTCAGGTTCACGCTGTGCTCCTCTCCGAGCTGCAGACATATTGACACATCATTGCTATGACTCAAAGCAACAAACAGGCGCCATGATTACGAACGCTGATTCTGTTTCAGCTCCAACATGTTTCCTTTAGAAAAGTCTGTGCTACACATTGTTCTACACATGAGTTCCTGACGCCATCGATACGGACTAAACAACATCTCCATCACTCACATCAGCTGTGCAACTCATTTTACTCTCACACGTCTGTCACACACGTGTCCCTGTGATTCAAAGGAAACTAAAGCCACCATGAGTCACCAGAAAGTGAGCTTCCTGTTCTCAGGCAGAAACCGAAGCATGGCTGCTGTATGTTTATGATCAGCTGAAATCAGACATCATCTTATTCTGAACTGTAAGTCATGCAAAGCTACCCCAGCAGAGAGCAGCTGGGGCCACGTTACAGTTGGTGGTGAGTCTCAGAGGAGGACGAACTGCTGAATCCGCTCGGATTTCTCAAGTTTCTCTCTGAATCTGCAGCTTTCCTCTGCAGGATGGAAACACATGGAGGCCGTCAAACTGAAACGATTTCACCTGCTGATCAGAACATCAACAGATCTGTTCACTGACACCTTCATCGTATGCAGCAATTAAAAAGAAACCTGAGCTGCGGCTTTAAAAACACGTTAGCATGTTGTTAACATGCCATGTGATGGATCTCCGGTCCACGCTGCCCCTCTTCATCAGTGTGTGTGTGTGTGTGAGGTTTCAGTTTCAAAGCGCTGTGTGTGTGCGTGTGTGTGTGTGTGTGTAGTTTCCAGCGTGGTGGTAAATACACAGACAGCCATGAATGATGTCAGGAAGCAGAGCGCCATTTTTAATCATGTAATGAGACCCCGAAGACCAGAAAACACCAGACCGAGTGCTTTTATGTCACACAGATGATGTCAGAGTGGGACCAGAGTGTGTGTGTGTGTGTGTGAGAGAGAGAGAGACCAGGCTGCAGGTGAAGCAGTAACACACAGCTGTGAGAAATGGCGAGCTGGGCTTGACGTCCTCGTCTCTCCGTGACCACAAGTCTTCAGAAAACCATCTGTGGCTCACCTTCAGAGAGCTGACAGGAAGTTAGACTTCTGAACTGCAGAGCCTCTGTCTCTGAGTTAGCCCCATGTTAGCAACACGAGCTTTAACATTCAGAGTTACTGTTTCTATGGCTCGTGTTAGACAAAGACCTGACTTCAGAAATCTAGGTGACGGACAGGGGAGCTGCCTAAGGTGTTCGGACCTGTTCCTGCAGAGCTCCATACGAATTAAACCGAGCACCACGTGAAAACAAAACGCCGTCTACGATGAACACATCCGCTCACGTGGAGGCCTCGGTCCGCCGTTCCACTGTCAGGACGATGATTGCTCCTGCAGTCAGGTGATAATGTGACTGCAGGCTTCTCTGTCTGAACGTTGCTACCGTGGGATTACTTAATATCTGAAAAACAACTGACCTGCCACAGCCACGCCGATGTGTTTGTGATATATCGGCGCCAGCATTAATGCTTCCCCTCCCTTGAAATCCCTTCTCTTTCACCAAACCCTGCTGCTGTGGTGTCCTAAAAAGGAGAAAAGTGCTTTCACAGGCTCGTCCACATCGAACTGCACCTCGGGACACTGGGTCACATTTGTCCAGAGGATGCAGAAATTTTTAAATTTGCACCATCAGGAGACGATCTGTGCTCAAACTGAAGAAACGGCATCATTAATTTGGTGTCTGTGATGCTGATGAATGAGACGTTTCACTGAAGAGCTGGACTTCATTTACAGGAAAAAGACTGCTGTAAGTAGTTTTAATTTTATGCTTTGTGCTCTACCAAACAAAACCATCTCCTCCACGATGCTCATTAATTTTTATATACAAATATTTACATCCAGTGTGAAGTTATGATGCCTTAAAGCCTCCAGATGCTCCGTAACTCCAATGTTTCTCCCGCTGGATGTCAGAGTAGACGATCGATCAGATTACTTCTGACAGATGTCACACAGAAGGAAAACAAGCGCCGTACCTGCCCTCTCATGTGGGTGGGTTTTAACCACCTTCAGCACCAGGTGGTCACATGTTGGTCATATGCTCCACCAAAACCTCTAAAGTTTGTGTATCTGTCAAACCAAATCAGTTTAACCCAAAATATGCTGTTGGTTTGGTCTGAATCATCAGGGCTTGCTTGCCTTTAAGTCGCTGTAACCCCACAGCTTTAAGAGAAACCCCAACAACCCTTTGAGCACTCAGCAAGAGAAGGAAGCAAAAACTCTCTTTTAACAGGAAGAAAGAAACAGACGAGCAGGAAAACACAGAGATGCCAAAACAAATGTGTGTGATTGGAGCTTAGTGTGGGAGTTTTTCTTGCGCACCTCCTCACCATAACAGATGATCTGATATCCTCGTGTCGGTGTTGTTCCCACATCATCATAATAAATGTTGTTCCAGGTTCAACATTGCAAGTGACCAATCACATTGTTGTGATGTACTTTTGCAAGCCAAGCCATTCATTCATTTATGAAATTCCAGTGTTGCAAGGACAATATGCATAATGCTTACCGTTTATTAAAGAACAGCATCCTGAAATGCAAAGAATTCAAATTGCTGGATTGGCGGACAGAGGTGGTTTCTCGCAAGTTAAGTAGATTTTTTTTTACGGCGCTTTTTTCTGAAGTCGCAAAAGTATGACGTCACAACAATGCGATTGGTCACTTGCAATGTTGAACCTGGAACAACATTTATTATGATGATGTGGGAACAACACCGACACGAGGATATCAGATCGTGCTCACCATAACACCAATCCACACGTTAGTGAAACGAGCCCACACGGGAAGCATCGTCAGTGGCGAGTCCACGCACTCTGACCACAGTTTGTGTTTCAAACAAGAAAACCTGACAGTGCCCAAGCGTGAAAAACCAAGTAACGCTTAGCTTCATCCATGCCGTGGACTGAGGACTGGACCGACACCAGCTCGCCGCATACCCCCGGTTCAAGATGTGACAGGACCAGCGGTAATTTGAACTATATGATAAGAATTGTTCAGTAATTCCTGAGAAACATTCCTGGTTTGGGTTCAGTCCAGATTAGATTTTTTCAGTGTTCAGACAGAACCAGCCGCATGTGGAGACACCCAACGATTGATCAATAACTCAATGGCTGCTCGTTAATCAATCAAGTGTCCTTTGACTGGGTTGTGCTCATCTAAGTAAAGCAGAGCAGACTGTCATTTCTGTGTGTGTGGCGTTCACTGACACCGAGTAGCACCCAGGGCGAAGCTCGAGGCGAAATCATTCCTGGTGGAGTTACAGAAAGGCAGGAAGCAAAACGTTAAACACTGACTGAAGCTTGGCAACTGACATCCACCTCTGCCACTCGCTGCATTTCTACACGTGCTTTCTGGGCTTCCTGTGTGAGCGTGTGCCGCTCGGCTCTAACCCCGCCTCCCGGCCTCTGTCTGCAAGGTCACAGGAACCTCCCACAAACGTTCCAAACACGGGCGTTTTGCCTGAAGCCGATAAGATTTTATTGCACAAAGACAGGTTTGTGATTGCATATGAAGAAAATCTGCTGTAGGATTTTTACTGACACGTGTTTGCTGCTGAGCTAACATGAACCACGTCTGCCTGACTCGTGGCAGCAGGCTGGCGGGATCAGAAGGAAGGACTGACTGCAAGCAGAAAATCACACGCTGCTGTGCAGAGGGTTCACCTCGAGGCCACAAAGTCCCACCCATGACACAGCAGTACCTTCTCAGAGAGGTCACCTGCTGATGTGACCACTTCTTATAGAGCATTCACCTCTAGCTCAAACACAGTTCAAAATGTAATAAAACTGAAATACCTTTAAAAAAACTACGTGGCAGGACGCAGGCTTGTGCTTGAGTCAGAGTAGTGGGTGCGTCTGCGGTGGACGACCCTGTTGTTAAGGCGGCAGCTCGTTCCCGTCTCAGTGACGAGCCTCAGGCTCACCTACACAAAACCTCCCGATCTTCTACATCCACTTTTCTGAATGAAGGCCATCTTAGTTTGAGCTTCTACAGATGAAGATACAACAAATCATAACTTTAATTCTGAGTTATTGTCCAGCCCACTGTGAATATCTATTCACCCACTTTGTTACAGTCTGTTGACTTTACTCCACGAAACACTTTCAGTCAACCCAAAATCTCTTTCAGACACGAACACACCCCGGGTTCCCGTCACACTGTGGAAACGCCGATCACAGACCTGACACGGACACGTCAGCTCCGACGGAAACAACACAAAGACCAGCAATGTACACACACACACACACACAAAATCACCAAAAGGAGTAATTTAATCCACAATCATCATTCTTTCACTCACATCTGAGTCTGTATGGAAACACGTGCTGACAGCAAACTGAATCATGATGTTATGGAAGGAAAGGTGGGAGCTGATGGCACCAAACACTGAAGCGCCTCCAGTGCTGCTAACTGCCTAAAATCAGACTAATGTTTTCCTCTCAGGTCACACTGAGGGAAACGTTCACATTAAAACATTGAATGATTCGATTTTCATTGTTACCGGTTTTCATGTGCACGGTGACGGAGTGACGTTTCCAGATGAGTGAGCCCACACGCTCAGGGAAAGGCTTCATGTCTGTCCCTAAACGTGCACGAAACACAAATCCGGACCTTCAATGTGACCTGCAGAGCCTGAACCATGAAATAACGGAAATAATCATTTTAGTTTGCATCATACTTGCTATGGTGGCAGGAACTGTTGCTTAAAGCTGTGAGTTGTTACTGAAACTGCACATCCACCGACTTTACTTCCTGTTAAACTTATTTTTATATTATTTTGTGCCTTTTGAATTTCCAGGGGGAATAAAAGCTAGTGAGGCTACTTCTGCGCTCACATTTGATGCGTGCTGAGTCAGGACTGCTGCACGGAGGATCCTCATTTCAGCAGATTCAAATTAGGAAGCGTCATCAGTGACAGCAGCTTGGCGTAGAGAGGGAAGCAAACCGCCATCTTTTACTTACACAGCTCTGATTTTAAGGCTGTATCACCCCTACACTGGTACAACAAGATACACATAGTACTTACAGTAGCTTCCTCTAGCTTTAAAGTTCAGTATCAGAAAATAAATACAAATAGAAATGAGGTTGAATATTAACTGAATAGAAAAGCCTGCTATTGTACATGTACAACAAAACTGTGGGCGCTCCACGCCGTGTGTGTTGGAATAAATAACAGATCAGGTAAATGAAGCTAAAACTTTGAACACATTTGACAAATTCAGGTCTCTCAGGTTCAGGTGAGTTTCCTCCCACAGCCCGCAGGTGTGCATGTTTGGAAGCTTTTTGGCTGTTAAACAGTTAAAGAATAATTTGCACAGAAACGTCTGAAAGTGGACGCAAAGTGCCGTTTCTGCACGGGTCCTCTGAGTATGGCGGAGGTTGACGCTGAAAAGCGAAGGTTCTTGATTTTCTGGAAACCTACCAGACTCAGAACCAAACGGCTCGTCTTCGGACGGCAGATGTGCGTCCAGATGTTCCGAGGTGATCTCGCTTCACGGTGGACGTTTCTGCTCTGCTGCCTGCAGATACAAACGGGCTCTGAGGATTTAACGAAGAACAAAACGAGCAGCAGACAGAAGACCTGCAGACGCAGACACCTTCACAGCGAATCCACATAAATCAACTGGGTCACGTGACTCCATCTTTAAATGCAAACATCATGTTTTTCTGAGCAGAGCGACTAACTCTCAGTTGGCTCTCTGAACCGGAGGTGACGGATGGATCTTCAGCACTCTGAGAGCACTCTCCATCCCTCCGTGAAGCCTTTTTAAACCCTTTCTCTGGTTTTTCCAGCCCATCTCCTCCTAATTAATAAGAGCAGGAGAGCCTGTTTTATCAGCATTCACTCACTCCACTCGTCTGAGGGAGGAGGAGGGGGGGTCACGCGAGAGCAGGAGGAATCTTAAAGAACTACTGAGCGATAGCAGTGATGAGGAGTCCTCCTCTTCCTCTCACCTTTTCTTTTTTACTCCTCTTTCCTGGACAAACCTGGGACCAAGCGGCAGCAGCAAGGGTCATATCTTTTTAATTATCTTTGCCGCCTTTGATTAATTATTCGCCGTGACAACAGCACGTCGGTAATGCTTTTCACCTGCCGCCGCTGACTGACGGCCCCTCTGTTGAACTCTAAAGCAAACAGCTGCTGCCATGATCGCCTAGCAACGGCCCGTGATGGATGAGGAGCAGAGACGGATGGCCACAATAAATCAGCACGTCTGCCTCGGTGCTATAGAAACCTGGGAGGAGAGGGAGCGACGGAGGGCAGGGGAGGAGGCGGCGCTCCAAAAAACACTGGAAGGAGCAGCGAGGAGGATCCACGGAGGCTACGTGCTGACTTCCTCTCTCACCGAAAACTCTCGCGGGGTTAGCGGTGAATCTACAGAAGCGGCCAGGAGGTGGCCGAGCCCACAGCCTGAACCCGGGGACCAATCAGAGCCTACAGAGACAGGACGCAAACAATACAGCCAGGCATCCAGGATTGGAAACACACACACTCAAATGGGCCTGCTGGTGCTTCTGTCCTCCCGCTCCAGAGTAGCTTAAGTCTGCAGTATCCATGTGACCGTGGCGATATACCCCAGTAACAAGTGAATCACCCACCAGTCAAAGCACTTTAGACTGACATTCACTTCAAGCTCTTTATCTAGCTCTCGTCCACTAGCAGCTTCACAGTCTCCAGCTAACCCACCCAGCTCGTGTTTGGACTGGAAGTCGGAGAACCCAGAGAACCGCCACGTGGAGAACATGCAGCCTAGCATTAGGTCGCAGTGTCCAATCACAATCGTGACTGCTGTGGTTGCTCACACCTTTAATCTCGCTCTTCCTGTAGTTCATATACACCCCCCCACCCCCGCGTGTCGGGTTACAGCTCTGCAGGGATCCAGTCTAAATAATGTAACAGTGATGAATGAGGGGCCAGATTCATATCCATCAACAGGCTCTTTTTAAGGAGCATCCATCTTCTTCCTGTAAGGCCTCCCTTTGAATCAGAGGACAGGCTCTGTGTGTGTGTGTTGGACACACACACACACACACACACACACACACACACACACACACACACAGAGGTTTACGTAGCTACAAGCTGTAATTATTCATGATGTTCAATAAGA
>NW_005187420.1:5035811-5037716 GCF_000239375.1 Pundamilia nyererei
GACACTGGCGCCACCGGGCCCTCTGACCACCACCAGTAGGCAACGGGTGAAGTGTCTTGCCCAAGAACACAACAACCGAGACTGTCGGAGCCGGGGCTCGAACCGGCAACCTTCCGATTACAAGGCGAACTCCCAACTCTTGAGCCACGATTGCTCAAAGAGTCAATCTGCCCCAGGTACAGACTTTAAGGATTCAAGAAATCTGGATCATCGGTACTTTCAATGCCAGTGGCACCAAAACTAACAAAATGAATTATACATTATAAAACCAAGCACACCATTGTTTTTCTTGTGACATTACCAATAAGTGTGATGTGTCACATGGCCCTCTTCCTATTGAAAAAACGAAAGTTGTATCCAAGATGGCCGACTTCTAAATGGCCACCATGGTCACCCCCCATCTTGAAGAGTTTGCCCCCTCACATATACTAATGTGCCACAAACAGGACTTTAATATCACCAACCATTCCCATGTTATTATGGTGTATCCATATAAATGGCCACCCTGTACAGTCATTATGTCTGCTATGTGGGTATCAAACTCAACTGCTGTGATCACATTTAAACTCTTACTTCATAACCTTGATTTTACCATACAGCTCACAGTTTGTGGTATCTTACATTTATCTATGAACTGTAAGTACAGAGCATCATAAATAAACTGACAAATGTATGAAAACAGTTATCATGTACAAAGTCGTTTGATACACTTCCAGTTTTTATTTCATTTTTCCTGTTACGTAGTCTGGATCCAGTCCTCTGCTGGGATCAGGACTGATATTAATCCCGATCCTGCTAAAACGCAGAGAACAACTCCGACTGGATCCAGTTTGATCTTCTACGATCACATAATCCTGGTCTTCCTGTGAACGACCAGATTTCTGGATTTGGTTTCACTGGATTTGAACACTGGGCGCTGGATTTAGGGTTAGTGAATCCAAGGGTGACGAAAATATTCAAGACTAAAAGTCACATTTGACTTCTACAAACCGAGCATGGCCAACACGTCTGCAGTTTTTGTGAAGCTGGTTTTCCAGCATTCAGTTGAAGCCCAGCATCACGTGTGTGTGTGGGGTGGGGGGCTGCTGGTTGTATCAGGTGTTTATCTATGCAGCTGACTTTTTTTTAATTGACACAGAAGAAGAAGAAGAAGAAGAAGAAGAAGAAGAGTTCATTGAGAATTAAAGGTGGAGAAGCTGCTGGTGGATGTGGGCAGGCAGGCGGGGTAGGGGGGTATCAATCGCAGGCGGGGAGGGGGTGGGGGTATCAATCACAGTCCTGTTTAGCAACAGAGATGCTAGTATTTCAAATAAAACAGGCAAACGCAGACAAATGGCCTGAACACGGGGCTGTAACCTGAACCCAAACTCTGGCTTTGTCTCGCTTTTTTCCTGGCTCGCCGTCTTCCCCCTGCCTCTTTTCTCTCTGGCAGCCGAGGTGGCTGACATCTGCAGAGTGCATTTAAAGAGAAAAAAATGTGTCAGAGGAGTGTGATGCACTCTTTTGCACCCCCCCACACACACACACGGCCCCCCTTGCTCGGTTTCATTAGCTCACTGGCAGGGTGGCACTTCTCAAGCTCATTACTGAGGAAGGATTTATGGCGCGGCAGCCAGTGGCGGAGAAAAGGCATCTGTCAATAATTGCAGGGAGCAGCAACTCCCATCTCCACCAGCTTTGAAATCTCATTAGGTATGCAGTTATCAGGCATAAAGATCAAAAACATTACTCAGCTCCGACAGAAACCGACCAAGAAACATTAATTAGCAACAGGCCCTCACAGTAGAAAATAAAACAGCCTTCCTCCTCCTCGCCCCCTCCCTGCGTTCAGCATGGACGACTCTCTCTCTCTCACCTGCCTCCACTCACACACACACACGCACACACACACACACACACACACAC
>NW_005187420.1:5039134-5046900 GCF_000239375.1 Pundamilia nyererei
TGGAGAGGAAGAGGAGGCGAGCAGGGAGCAGACAGACAGAGGAGAGGGGGGAGAAGAAATGAGGAGGAGCGGATGCAGCCTTGTGAGCCAATTTAAGAAATAACTGCTGATGCATCAGCTATCGACTGTTTGAGCGCTCGTGATAACGCTCAAGGCGAAACTGGGAGCGAATGACAGCATCAACTGCCGGCAATAAAGTGCAGAGCGCCAGACCAAGGGAGGCTAATTGACAGCTGTCAACCTAATGGGAGCCGTGACGGAGGATTGTGAGAGAGAAGGAGAAGAAACACTGTTTAGAAACCATCAGCCACTTATCCTGGAGGAATGGGGGGGACCCCCCGTGACTGTCGTTTGTCTGCTCGCCGGCTTCTTCGTTCCTTTCTGCTTCCTCCCGCCTGTGCGCATAATCTGCTTTACAGTGTCAATGGCTTCCTGTCCGTCCTTGTGATCCAATATTTAACTACGGTACAATCACAGCATCCGCCAGCTTCAAACGCTTCATTAAGGGGCCGAGTTTAACCGCAGCGGGTCACAGACGACGGCCTTGGTGTTCCAGCCTCACGCTGAACGAGCTTCAGAGACCGTGGCGTATTCCCGTACACGTCTCTGACCTCACAGCTCATCTGACCTCATATATTTACTCCAGATAAAGATCAAATTTTAGGGCTACGTCTCTGAGTCTGAGAACCACAAAAACACCAAACCTGCTTTGCTTTGGGTCCTTCTCTTTGTGCACAACACATCATTTCCTTATTTTTCCGGAAATGTGCTTTTTATTTTTCAGGTAAACTTCTAAGTTCTCCGCCTGAAACTGATGGTGTCACAATGGTGACACTTCCTGTTTGGTTTCAGATGTGTCCTCTCAGCTGAGATCCACTCACATTCACCATAAGACAGACACTATCTCTGCCTTTAAGATTGGAACTTTCCTTTTTGCTAAAGCATATAGTTAGGGCTGGACCAGGTGACCCTGAATCCTCCCTTAGTTATGCTGCAATAGACGTAGGCTGCCGGGGGATTCCCATGATCCTTGTTCTGATGGATGTCTCTTTGCTTCCCATTTCTGATTGCCAGGTCTTTACTTTATAAACACCTTCAGGTGACTGTTGTTGAGATTTGAATCGAACGGTTTGTAGACGAGGTTACGTACGAGTGAGCACCCTGCAGGCTGGGGAACCAATAATATCACAGCTTTAAGGAACCAATCACAGTGTGCGAGTCAAACAAATAATGACGTGGAAACATCGTAACGACTGTGAAACAGCGATCAAATGTCCATATGTAGCAGTTTGTAGCATTGTTACCGTGGTTACCGCCTGATTAGGGCAGGCCGGACGTGAAAAAGACCCTCAGATATCAAGTCACCAGAATAACGCTGGTTCGTGATCAGATCGTGTTTTCTTAAAAATCCTTTTACGGCCTTTTTTGAAGCTGCTGCAGATCGGCCATGTTGGAGCAGGCGGTGGAAGCCACTCCCACTTTAACTCTGTGACATCAGGAAAGTGCCGCTCGGCTGGAGACAGGCTTCCTTCCTCACATTGTTTTCTAAGACCTGCAAAAAACCAGCTCAACAGTTTGTGTTTGAGAACGCAACACTTTATTATTCTAACTGCTGCAGTCGTCCGCCGAGCCGTCGAGGACACCGAACATCCGAGTCGTGGTATACGTCTGGCATTTTCAATTTTTTTGCTTAAAATCTAATTTTAACAAAGTCAAAAGAAGAAAACAGTCATCAGCGGTTCCAGAGATGAAGAGACCCGGAGCAGCTTCGTTTGAGGGGAAAACGTACGTGTGGCCCGTGTTGGTTCACCGGCGACCGAACACGCAGCAGCTGAGCGCATGGGCACGAAAACGGCGCGGGGTTCTTTGTGAACATCGCCTTAACCCGAGGAAAAAGGCCGACCTCTGATACCTGAGCGTCTTCAGCAGCCATGTGTGTGTGTCTGTGTGTGCGTCTGTGTGCGTTGTTCACTAACAGGTGAAATAAATCAGAGACGAGTGGCATGTTTCTACGACTAACCAGAGCTCAAAGATCATCTGACAAACCTTGACGTGACTTTTGGAGCTCAAAAAGTCTCTGAATCGTTTCTACTGAAAGACGTCGCACACCGAGGAAAGCGCCAACCTTCCCTCCGTTTGAGCCTCACAGTGATCAGCTCACCCATAACATCACGAGTCACATGATCTTCAGCCTCATCGTCACCTGATTTTACCGAATTATGATGAAAAGCTGCAGTTTAGAAGATAATCATTAAAACTTTAAACAAACTCAACCAGCTGAACTTTAACGATGGATCTCGTTACATCACTGAGACAATGACACACTCACGCACACACACTCCTATGAACTAAGACTTGTTGTCCTCACACGAGTGTGTGTGTGTGTGAGGACTTGTAATTCAAATGCAAGACGTGAAGGCGCCTCACTGATGATGGCGTTTTTTTGTTTGGGGATAAATAACGGCGCTGTGCTGTTTGATGGTGGAACTTCCTGTGTGAGAACAATGAAGTGTGACTTTGAAGCTTGGGGACAAAAGCCCGCTGATGTCACGAGCTCGGAAAAAATAAAGCCTCCTGCTCAGGACGGTCACCTCGAATGAACCCTCACCGACGGCGGGGTGGACGGGAGGCAAACGAGGACGGCGTACGATCATGTTGATTAAATCCAGCGATGGTGGAGAGCTAATTGGCGAGCGTGACAATGTGCGGAGCTTGTCATCTCCAATCATTAGGCCTGTCACAGATCCATCAGCTGCTCGGCTAATTAGCACAACGCTAATGAAGCTGGCAAAACAACTCCTCTTAAGACAGCTGAGCGCGCTCCGTCACCACGGCAGGAAGCGTGTGTGTGTGTGTGTGTCGGATGGTGAAGGGAAGAAGAAACGGGTCTAATGTTCAGAAGAGCTCAGCAGAGACTCAAAAATGTAAACGCCAAGAAAACGGCAAGGTTTGGTTACAAAGAGAAAATGTGAGTGAGAGAAGGAGCATCAGATTCACCTCCTCACTGTGAGGCCACGCCGCTAACTGCTGCGCCACCGCGCCGCCCTGGCCTGCAGGAACAATCCTCTGAACATCCTCACACTGACACGGAAACACACAAATGTGCTTTTAGATGAGAAACATGGCGTCCAGTAAAAACAGTCTGCGCATGTGGAGCGCGTGCTGTGAGCTTGCTGTGGCGTGCACGACCAAACTTTCACCTCAGACAAGCGTGTCCTGAGCACACGTGCTGCTCAGGGAACAGATCAGCGTCACGGCGGAACACGCCGAAGGAAAAGCAGGCTCCTCGGCCCAAAACTCCGAATCATCCTCCCAGAACTCTGTCACCACACGGCAACCAGTTTGACATCACCCTCTCAAACTCAATCTTCCAAAACCGCTCAGCTCGCAGCTGCAGGACGAGGAGAGGAGAGGAGGAGAGGAGAGGAGGAGAAAAAATAGGACGTGGCTGCTAGTTTGAAATGAAGCTCCTCCTTCAGCAGGCACGTTTATTCTCAAGAAAGAAATCCATCGTTTAGCTTCTGCATCCATCCGTGGCTTTAACCCCTCCCGGCATGTCCATTACCCCCCCCACCCCCCAGCACTGATTGACCATAAGAGCCTCTGATGAATGTGGCTGTCAGCGTTCAGACGATTGAATCAAATATGAAGCAAAGCCTCACATCTGTAACACCACAGTGTGTGTGCGCGCTCAGCAATCCTCCAGTTAAAGCCAAACACCAAAGGTTAAAGGTCATCGTAAAATGATCTGTGATTCAGCAAGATGTTAAGCTGAGCGCTAACAACAGAACGAGGTGAGCGCTGAAGTTTGTGAGGTCGACGTGACTTCAGCCTGTCTGGAGGGAGGAGGAGGAGGAGGAGATTATTGGGAATGAACAGATCAAAAGCCCGGTCGGGTGACGGGTGATCAATCAGGCGTCAAATCAAAGATGGCGACTGTCCATTAAGCTCTTTTCCAGCATCACTCCCTCCTCGCTCTGCAGCCCGTGAACTAATCTTTACTTGGGGAGAGAAGTCTTTCCCAGAAACTGAAAGAGGAGGGAAAGAAAACAGAGGTGGAAAAATCTGAGGGCCGGGAATGACCGGCCCCCGATTATCGAGGATAAATTGACGGCCAGAGGAACAACGAGAAACTCAGAAATATGACGACACTAAAAATGAGAAAAATGTTTTAAAAATCCATCAACTAAAAAAGAACAAGATAAATCTGACTTTGTTTTCTGTCGGTTATTTGGTAATGGTCAAAAAACCCATTGGAGTCGGCAGACCCAAGGTGCTGGGTCCACACTGAGCCCGACCAAACCTTTTCCTAGAGCTCATACTGACCTTTGACCTCTGCTGGAAGCTGATGGTCACATGTGTGAAGAGCTGAAGGTTTATTCTGAAAATTCACTTCATCGAACATGCAGCCTACAGGTGTGTGTGTGTGTGTGTGTGTGTGTGTGTGTGTGTGTGTGTGTGTGTGTGTGTCAAAATAAAAATATTTTACTCAAAAAAAACTCTCACACACTCCAAACACACGTTGGGTAAAAATCTGAAAAATAAATCCAGCTGTCTGTTTTTAACTAG
This sequence comes from Pundamilia nyererei, assembly GCF_000239375.1. Classification (NCBI taxonomy): domain Eukaryota; kingdom Metazoa; phylum Chordata; class Actinopteri; order Cichliformes; family Cichlidae; genus Pundamilia; species Pundamilia nyererei. Next base: position 5,043,704 of record NW_005187420.1, read on the forward strand.
AGATGCTGTGTGTGCGTGAGAGCGCGTGTGTGTGAGAGTGTGTGTGTATGACAGTGTGTGTGTTTGTGTTTGGAGTGTGTGTGTGAGAGAACGAGTGTGTGTGAGAGAGAGTGGGGAAATATTAATGAAAAGTAGCTGCTTAGCGGAGGGGGGCAAACAGCGGGGCTTACCTGCGGCGCGCCGCGGCGCTTGCTGCTTCCTCCGCGGCATGTCGGCTCAGGAGTCCGGCGGAGAGTCGCTCTGAGTCGGCGCTGATCCGAGGCAGCCCGGGGGCTCCGCGGAGCTCCGGCAATGTGCCCCCCCGCTGCTCTCAGGACTCCCGCATAGAGCGGGGAGGGTGCGTGGGGAGCGGGGGGGGGGGCAAAAACTGCAGAAAGGAGATTTAAAGAGGTGACGGAAGACCGGCGGGAGTCCCGGTCCGTGGCCGAGCCTCGGCGCGCCGCTCCGGCAGCAGCAGGAGGAGCAGCTCCGCCTCTTGAGTCGCCGATGAGTCCGAGCTGCAACAGGCGAGCTGCGGGGACAAAACCGGAGGACAGACCGGAGGACTGCGTCAGTCAAAGTCCGCAAACCTGCCGCGCGCGCACTGAGCGGCGCTTCGTCTCCGGTTCAAGCTCCGCGCTGAGCGGCGTCACGTAGCTCCCTCCTCCCGACCTCCTCTCTCCCTCTCTCTCTCTCTCTCTCTCTCTCACACACACACACACACACACACACACAAACACACACACACACTTACTTTGCGGGCTGGGACTTCGCCGCGTGCCTCCCGGTGATCACGCGCACTTCTTCAGAGCGGGAACAAACATCCAGAGAAAACTGCTTCTGCACCGGGAGCGGTGGAGCGGAGGACCGGAGGAGGAGGAGGTGTTTGTCCGCTTTGAAAAATCCGCTGAAGACAAGTCCCTCACTCACCGTGTGCGCGTGCGCGTGAATCGATGAGATGCGTGCTTGATTGGATCTCCCTGTTTGCAATAATGTGCATGAGGAGGAGGAGGCTCGGGTTGCCGTTGAGACTTGCTCCTTCTGCCCAGGAGCGCCTCCCTCTGCGCTCCTGCTAGAACAAGGAGCCGTGTCCGCGCGCAGGTGAGCTCCCTCAGGTGAGGCCACGGTGAGGAGGCGCGGAGCCGCTCGCGGACGAGAGCAAAGTTTGGAGGAGGAGGTTTTCCGGCGCTCGGATCTTCGCGCAGACCCGGTGAGTGTCCCGTGTGTGCCCGCGCGCTCTCCGCGGCTCGCGCTCCGAGTGTGTGTCGGACTGAGCGCGAGCTGCTGCTGCTCCGTTAGATCCGCCCCAGCATCTGTCCGTCTCTCCATTGGCGCATCCATCAGTGTCACACACACACACACACACACACACACACACACACACACACACACACACCCACCACTCCCACTACGCGCACGCGCTGACTGACACGGTCCACTTTGGGAAATCAAAGCTGCGTTTCTTCTTCTGTGAATCAGAGAAACACGGAGCCACGCGGATAGGACACACACACACGCACACACTCACTAAACACGCGCGTGTTTATGAGGGAAACAAAGTTTAACCCTCACGTGACCAAACTGAAAGCGAACAAACACATTTTTAGATTTTATTCAAAGATATTTCACATGTTTGAGAGTAATCTGATTACTCCGATCAGCTGTGTGTTTGTAGAAAGCGTAGCCTTAACACTTTTAAAGGTACTTTTAGTCTGCAAGTCAAACTGCGGCAGATGTGCACACAGATGTTAGCTGATTCTGTGCACTGTGTGTGTGTGAGATGTTGAAATCAAAGTATTTTTTTCAGATTGTTTTTCTTCTGATTTTAAAGTTTCTCAGCAGCTTCATTTAAATTTGGACTTTTATTTATTTTTAATTTGGTTTAAACTTTTTGTTTCACGTGAAAACATCAGCGCGCGCCGCACAGCCGCCTGCCTGCTCCTCTCTCTACAACAACAAAAAAAAGAATAATAATAATTACATATTACAATAATACAAACAATCACAATAATTATTGTTATACTAAAATTATTCATAATATTAATAATAATGTCAGTATAAAATAATTATAATTATTGATATAATAATAATAATTATTAGAATAATAGTTATTATTAAATATATTAATGATAATAATTATAACTATAATAATAATAATGATAATAATCATTATTATTGTTGTTGTGGAGGGGGGGTGAGAACATGTATCGCGCCGGGTTCATCTGTGAGGAAACGTCAGATGTCCGCAGCCTTTTCTGCTGCGCGTGCACGTGACAGATTTATTCTGAAAAAATGCGGCATAAATGTGCGGAACATCCGCAGTTATTTGGAAAACAGGAAATGATTTTCAAAGTTAGAGACAGAAAAGTTTTTTAATAGTTTTTTAAGCATGCGGGGAAAACCGACACACACGCCTTACTGCGTGCGCGTGTGTGTACGGGTCGGATTTTACGCAGTTTTTGCGCAGATTCCAGTTTGTTCTTTTTTTAAAACAACGCAAAACTCAGAAACCTGTCCGGGGTCACTGATGGAGGTGACGTTTTTATGGGTTTGTTTTGTTAATTCACGCGCGCGCGCGCGCGCGCGCACACACACACACACACACACACACACACACACACACACACACACAGATTTGTGAGCTGGGTGAAAATGATACATGAATAAAAACAACGGACGAAAGTGTTCACGGAGCTCTGAGCTCACTTAAACTGAAATCCAAAATCAAAACTCTCAGCAGTTTTTTAGTATTCACAGTTTAAAATGACTCAAACACAGTTTGTTGATATTTTTAAAGACTGAAAATAATTTTAATGTTCACACAGAAATCAAATTGATCAGTTTATTAATGATCTTCTAGTAAACTGATCAGTTTCTGGTAGATCAATTTGCAAACATTTTTCCAGTAAAATGGTTAAAAATCAGGAAACTTAAATTCAGCACAGATGGAATTTCTCTCGTTATCTGTTCCTAAAAATGAGACCAATAATCTCTGCAGGCCCCTCGCAGTCTGAGACCAGCTACTTCATCCCACCGTCTCGGCCGCCGCCTCCAACATAAAAGACAAAAAAAAAGAAACCTGGCAAGCTTGTGCTTTTATTTTACAGAGAAGAGAAAAAAAATCACATTTGCATGAAAACAAAACAGGACAGGCTCCCCACCTGAGAGCTCCCTAACTCCCACAGAAGGAGCTGAAGGGGCAGGTAGTTCCCCCCCCC
>NW_005187420.1:5046956-5048562 GCF_000239375.1 Pundamilia nyererei
CACTCCTCCTCTTCCTCTGTGGGTGAGTTGCGGAGCTAGCAGGGTTGAAGGGGCAAGTGCTGACCAGCCCTCTTTCTTTCTCTGTCTGCTGTTATTAGGTCACCACACACACACGCACACACCCCTCTGCTCTCCTCTGGTCAGTGCTGCCACCAGGGAGTGGGGTAATTTAAGCCCTCCTTGATGCAGCCTATTCATCACTGTCCCGCGCTGCGCCTTCAAAATTAAAGTCTGATCTCCAACATTCGACTGGAACCAGATAAAACCCGGCAGAGGTCACAGACGGAGGGCCGGGTAGGTCGCAAACCGAGCCGAGGCTCAGCGGGAACACAAAGTCGCCGCTCGAAGTTTTATCGTTGTCTTCATCGTCTTCATCAGCTTCATCATCTTTATGTTGGTTTGTTGGGGGGAGGGTGCAGGTCAGGCTGAAGCCTTCAGATGATTCCCCACAAATCCAAACTGTGAACTCGAGGGAAGCATGCTCGAGCGGCGCTCAGAGAGGCTTTTTCTAACAGACCTGATCAGAAACAAACTGGGAACTTGTTAAACCCCTCGGCAGCTTTTAAAAGCTCCTCGCCGTTCCACATCTCAGCTTCACAACTGCTGCTGGGCGGAGGGTTCCTCCCCCAGGAACATGAATTTTTATGAATGCAAAGAAAAGTGATAAAAATGAGGCAGCAGGTCTTGAGGATGAAGCTGGGTGTCCCTCTCAGTCGTGGACAGGGGTCAGAGGTTACTGCTCGTGTCATATGGATCTGTGTTCCCGGGATTCTCTCCCTGCTCTAACTGGAAACCAGTCAGAAAAATACACCACCAGTCTCAGCCTCCTGCTTGCCAGACATATGAGAGAAAAACTGTATTTTCATATTAACAAATATTTAAAAGTGATATTGTTCGTTGTTTGTCTCTGGTTTATTGGTGGCAGAGGTGCATTTGTTTTTTTTTTCAAATTTTGACTTGTTTTTAAAAAAATCAAACTGGATAAACTGGACTCGATTGAAACTCAGAGAGGACGGGAGGCGTTCATTCAGATTTCCTGTCGGCCGAGCAGAGACGCGTCCTTGCTTCAGAGCATGTTTCAGGTTTTTTTCTGGCAGGACGGAGAATTAAAAATTTAGTGAAATGAGAATCTGCTCGCTGCACGAGGATCGTTAGAGGAGGAAAATCATCTGAAGCGTTTCTTTGTGTCCTTGCAGCCGCCGAGCCATCGCTCTGACTCCTCTAACGCTCACGCTAAAAGGTAAAAAAAATGAAGCGACGTTAAAACATTTAACACACAAACACACACAATGGAGAACAGGCAGGAAAATGTGTGTTTTTACGGCAGTGCGGTGAGGATATTTTTGGCTGCAGGTATTTCTCAGGAAGTGTTTGTGTGTCTGATGACTTTGTGTTTATCAGCGTACAGTAAGACGGCGCACCGCTGAGTGACTCACTGCTTCCTCCTCACTGCGAGTGTGTGTTTTCTGTGGAAGTGTGTGTGTGTGCAGAAACCAGGCTGACAGCTGCAGCTCATTACAGGCACTATTACTGATGGGGACTGCTGGGGGAAATTCCTTCTTCCACAGAGCAAGCCACCCTGTTTACCACACACACACACACACAC
>NW_005187420.1:5048587-5050207 GCF_000239375.1 Pundamilia nyererei
ACACACACACACACACACACACACACACACATACACACACACACATATTCATAAAGTGGAGCTTCAACATCTGTAAGCAAAACAAAAGGAAACAGAAACATTTCTGTTTCCTTTCACTGTGGAGTGGAACACTGAGAAAAACATTAAAACATGAATGGAGCTCCTGCAGGAGACGCGATCGCTGTCTCCGGGTACGAGCGGCCTCCTCGACACAGCGTCCGCACCAGTGCCGTGAGTGGGTGCGCACGTAAATACAGACACATCCACAGCCACGGGCGGAGCACTCTGAGAGGAGATGAGATCATCCACACACAGTCAGAGTATACAGTGTCCAGTGACGTTAATGAGAGGGCTGAGAGCCAGACGCACATGTGTTACAGTCATTAGGACAGACTTCAGGCCACTGCGCTCCATTACTGAGCCGCTTGCAAACATGGGGGGTTTCTCAAAGCCATGCTCAGGGACCACCGGGGCTCCATCACAGGCCTAAATGAACCCCCTGAGGTCTCAGTCGCCGTTAGACACAACACGACCAAAATCCGAAGACTAACCCGGATAATTCATTTTTATTATTAAATATATTCTTTTTGCAAAACAGGAAATATTCACTCTGTCTCACATGCGTCAAAAAAAGCTCAGATGTTTGCTAAAACAGTTCAGGTCTTTCTCTAATTCTAATATATCAGGGTGATTTAGGCCACAGCACAAAAAAATTTGCCCAAAACCCTGGCTTTTGGTAATTTAATTACATGTAAAAGTACTGAGAAAAAATTTCCTTTGAATGAATCGTGGTAAAATAAATTTCCTTGACTCGTGTGCAGTCAGTTTATATCAAATAAACTTTAATGATTAATTACTGGAATAAATAAACTTTGATATTATAGATTTCAGTTGCATTTTACTCACATGTTTACTGAGGGGTAAAAATATATATATATAATAATATAATATATATATATATAATAATTTTTTGAGTGAGTGTAACACAATAACTTACTCCAGCTTTCAGTAACCATTTGGTTTGGCTGGTTTTGTCCGCTCACTAAACAAGCAGATTATTTAAAAACCATTTACTGTTTCTCGTACACCTGTACACAGTCTTTCCATTTGCTGACCAGGTGGATGTTAGGAGTTCAATGCAGAGAGATTATTTTTCATACATGCGATGAAGAGATGTTCAGATACTGCAGCGTCCCTCCCTGATTAAACTTTTCCAGCTGAATGTTTCAATTTTCAATTTAATGAAAAACTCAAATACCCAGTGTGGCTGACAGGTGAAAGGAAATCTCTTCCTCCCAAACGCCTCCCATCAAACACTGTCTGCCTCTTAGATCTGATGTGGGTTAGCCATGTCTACGTCAAAATTTTTCTCGTTTCATTTTAAGTGTTTGAAAATGAAATGAGAAGAGGCATTCTTCCCTAAAACGTTTAGTGTCTGGGCAAACCACGAGACCAGGTTTAAGGTTTTAAAAACTGCGCTGAAAGATGTACATACATACATCGACCATCCATTGACTGTCCATCATCCATCAACCATACATCACTCGTCCATCGACCGGCCATCAACCATCCATCAACCATCCATTGACCGTCCATCAACCATCTATTGAACATACATCG
>NW_005187420.1:5055605-5057767 GCF_000239375.1 Pundamilia nyererei
ATTTTTGCCATAATCGAGCAGCCCTAGTATGATGGATTATGTAGAAAAAGTAGAATTGGGCTGAAAGATCTATCGCTTTATCACCTATTCAGGTTGTAAATTGTGTTTTTAAAAAGTAACTAAGTAACTAAGTAATTAATTACTTTTGAAAATAAATAATCAGTAAAGTAACGGGATTACTTTTTGGGGAAGTAATCAGTAATTAGTTACTGATTACTTTTTTCAAGTAACTTGACCAACACTGCACAAGACACAATAAACAACAATGGGAACTTTAACACACGGGAACACCATTGACACACATGAACCTAATGACAGGGCAGGGGAAGGGAAACTAAATACAATGAACAAAGAACATACTGGATTCTTTCAAAGTAAAACAGGAAACATGGAGACGTAGACATGACACACAGGGGAACCTGATAAACCATGAACTAAACTGCAAACTAAACATGGCTGAATAACTAGATAACTGAAAAGAAACTGGAATACAGATGAAATAACAACACAACATGAAACTCAGAAACACTGGGTCGCATGACCCAGGACCATGACACCTGGCTACTCTTTGGGTCTCCGAAAGGACTGTGACAGTGACCTCTGTGCCGGTGGTCCGGGTCTGCCTGGAGATTTCCTCCATCTCAGTCCTGGTAAGCTGAAGTTCTTGTACTCAGCCCTCAGAGCTTCTCCAAGGAGGTCAGTCAGGACTGATCATCTGCGCAGAACCTCAGCATTATTTCTGACCAGCATCTGAAATCTCACATCTCAAAGCTCATCCAGTCTTTTTTTCATATCATTCAAGAAACATCACAGAATTCTGGCCTTCATGGCATCGCCCCTCCTCTTTCTTCACCTCCCTGCACGATCGTGTCACACTGTTATTAATGACATAACAAGCTCTTCATGGACTTTATATGTCATTAAACACCAGCGGGCCTCTCCGATCTTTTGATCAGGTCTCCTGACTGTCTCGCACTGTGCTTTTAAATCCAGAGGTGATCACACTTTCAGTCTGTAGCTCCTGATCCTTAGAGCAGCCTTCCTCACCCCATTCAGGTCGAATCTTTTAAACGACCTCTGAAAACCTATTCTTACATTAGTTTCTTAGCTTTTTGGCTCTTCTAATGTTTGTGTATGTGTGTGCATGAGAATGTGTATTAGACCATGTGTGTTGTATGTTTGATTGTGTACGCTTAATTTTAATGTAATTTTTGTCAAACTGTGAAACACTTTGTAACAGTGCTGTACAAATACAGTTATTCTTATTATTACATTATGGCAGTTAAGGCACATACTGTGTGTGCACTCTGTGCTGTCGTGTAACTGTGGCATTAATCAGCCTCTTAAACTGGAACAGGCTGCTTTTATTAATTATGTTCAATGAGACGGTGGTGGTGCCACTCTCAGCCAGCCCTCCCTCCTCGTTTAGAGGCACCAGTCACTTCCTGAAGGGAAGACAGCATCATTACAGCATAATGAAAATGGAGTCCAGTGAAGTGCAGTACAGAGTTCAGAAGGGACTCGTGCTTTAAATCCAGAGGTGACTTTTCTTGTGTTTACAACTTGTGTAAATGGAGGAAAAATCACTGCTGTAAGCTGGGACTGTGTTCCCGCAGATCTGAGGCATATTAATGGCTTCGTTTTGACACAAATGTCAATATTATGAAGGAAACACTGATGATCTTTCAATATATGAATTTTGTAGAAATGTGTCTGAAAACCTGAAACACTGCAGAGCGCTCCGCTCCTAACACATCGGCGCTCCTCCCTCCACCTGACGGTGTTAGGTTCTGCTCTGTCTCTGAAGACAGCTGAGTGTGTTTAAGGTTTTTAAACCTTTTTTGTTCTGTATTTTTTACATGATCAGAATAAATTGGGGAAAAAAAACAGTTCTGGTTAAAGTACCACTGGTTGCAATATAGCTCCCACAAAAGTTTTTTTTAAATTCAGTTTAATGCCACAAATTTGAAAAAGTCAAGATTGAAATCTACGACTGGAATACTGGAAACTATGAATACTGCTGAGCACAGCTGTGAGACACGGACTCATCACGGTGCCTCTGATAAATATCGACAGGTTTAAAGAGACCGAGTGAATCCAGCCTCACATTTATCAACAGCGTTTCTCAGCCAGTGAGAAAATCTTCTGCTGCACATCAGCCT
>NW_005187420.1:5057811-5068501 GCF_000239375.1 Pundamilia nyererei
CACACACACACACACACAGACACACACTCCGAAGTGATACCCTGTCTCTGTGTTAAATGCAGGCACCCCGGGGTGCACCGGCCACACTTTCTCCTCAGTGACGGGCAGCTGGGGCCCTCGGGCCTCTGCGCTTTCTATCTGCTTTGACATCTACGTCGGTGTCACGGCTGCTCCACGCCTGCCTGAATTAGTGCTTTGGCGCTGGGGCTGAAACGGCCAGCGGTGTGCCCTGCCCCGGGGCCAGAAGACGAGAGGTCAATCTGCTCAAATGATTTTCCACTTCAGCACAGAGCAAGGACTCGTAGCTCTGGCACGTTCAGGAACGCGGAGGCTTCCGTACGCCGCCTGCTCCTCAAACGCTCAGAGGTTGAGTTTGATCTGCGCGGACAGACGGCGACGAAGCGCGGAGACGGCAGACATGTGCTGACCAGCAGATCAGCACATGTGTGTGTGAGTGTGTGTGTGTGTGTGTGAGTGTGTGTGAGTGTGTGTGAGTGTGTGTGTGTGTGAGTGTGTGTGTGTGAGTGTGTGTGAGTGTGTGTGAGTGTGTGTGTGTCAGTGTGTGTGTGTGTGTGTGAGTGTGTGTGTGTCAGTGCGTGTGTGTGTTTTTTGTGTGTGTTTGTGTAGTCCAGAGGAGTTTGTAAAGGCTTTCTGTCTGAGGTGTCAGCCTCCCAGAGAGAGGATCAAGTGCTAAGCTGAGGACTCAGGAGCTCAGTGCCAGCTCTGTGCACGTGTCCGTCCAGTAGCGCGTGCACACACACACACACGGAGGCAGTGACACATCCCTTTATCTGTAACTCCGGTGACCACAAGTCTGACTGCAGTCACCCCGCAAAGCTAAATCCACTCACTCAAAGGCCAGATCAGTGTGTGTGTGTGTGTGTGTGTGTGTTGGGATGTTCAGAGCTTCTGCAGAGAGCAGAGCTTTTCTCCTGAGGGGGAAGTGCAAAGTTGAAAGGCCAAACACACTTGTGGGGGGTCAGCGAGCAGCCTGGCAAGCGGAACAGAAACCTCACAGTGTGTGTGTTTATATTTGCCACACACACACACACACACACACACACACACACACACACACACACACACACACACACACACAGCGTGGTATTACTGTTATATTACCATTAGAAAACATGATTTCTCTGTAAGGATGACACATCAGCTTGTGTGTTATAAATCAAACATCAGTGACGAGCTGATGTCTCCTTGGATCTAAAACTTTATTTTTCAGATACAAACTGGTTTTACGTACATGCTCACGGGAAATGTTGCAGAAAATTCTTCACTGTGACAAAACTGAAGCAATAATGAGCTGGTCCTGACGTTTCTGAACAACAAAAGGAACAAAGAGATTCTGGATCATCAGGTTTTCAGGAGGCAGCGGCACGCCGGTTTGGTCAAAGCTCAAGACGTCAGTTTGAGCTGTTCTACGTTTATTTGATACAAATACATGTTTGGGTGATAAAGGGGGCGTCTGCCTTTGAACACACGTTCTGCTTCCTTGTGTATAAAACACACCTTGCAGCAGCAACATGAATTTCATTCACACTCTGTAGGAACACAGCTGCTGCCCTGTTACACCTCGCTTTATGGCGCTGTAAAGGGAGGTGGTGCATGTCGAGGCGTCCGGCAAGCTACACGCCAGCGCGGAGAAACGCGTTAAAAGCTGAAGCGTGTTTGTCTTTCTCGCAGTTCAACTACAGCACGAGGACCGCCCTGGCTTCTTCTTCTGTGGTGTGCACAGATTTGGGAGACCTCAGCTGGAGGTATGAGGGCACACACACGTGCAAACCTGTAAGGCCAGTGGACACGCTGCTGCTTGCCGAGTAGAATTTTCGCGCATCACGCATTACTCCACTTTCACATCAGACTCACACACACATCGTTAAATCTCTCAGTCTGAGTGAGTGTGTGTGTGTTTGGGTGGAGATGACAGCAGAGAGGAGGAAGTACACAGGAAGTACATTAGTTATCACTCCCCCGTCTTCTCCACCTTTTCACTTCTTATCACCAGCAGACGTTTCAGAGCCGACCGAGCCGCCGCTCTTCCCGCTCTCGCAGTTCTCTGCTCCACTTTCATGTCGTCGCTGCGATCCAGATGACACTTGGCAAGCCACAGAAGCCGCAAGACAACTAGATGAAATATTTAAATGAAATATGGCAGGGGTATGAGAGGTGAAGAAAGGATGAGGAGTAAGTGATAGAAGAAAAAACGAGCCGAGGAACAATACTCCAAGTGTCAGGGATTTCTTTTCTTGGCTCGGAGAAGTGATGGGAAGTGCAGATGAATTGGCTTTGACCCGGGTGTAGCCTGAAGACACAGGTATAACTGTATGAGCTCACACTAATGTGTCCTGGAATGATCAGAGGATAGTCTGAACCCTTCAGCTTCAGGCAGCAGCACTGCAGTCCAGATGGACCGGATAACGGCTCTGACCCCGGGCTTGGTGCTTGTACGGAAGCTGGCGTGGCACCAAAGATGGGCGGGGCCTAAGTGCAGTCCTGTCATTGTGTCAACCTTAGTTTTATGAAACCAGACAAGTGAGGTGGAGATCTGCCAATCACAGGTAGCACCGCCCGAGGCCCGCCCCTGCTTGCTGCTCCTTTGTGACTCTACTTTGACACTTCCTGTTACGCCCCTCCCCCACCCCCCCGAGACTGTAAATAGTATCATTTGTCTATAAAGTTGTTATTACACGTGCATCTCTGCATAACATTGTGTCCTTATTAACATTAAAGAAAACAAAAAACAAAGAATAACTTTATTAAGATTGTTTTTTAGTCTGTAACAGATTTATAGTGCATGTAGTAGTACTGCAACTCTCTAAAATACTACTACTACACTTAAAGAGCATCAGTTTGTCTGAAATCAAAAAAATAAATTCTTATTCACACTATAAACATTTTTTTGACCGACTTGATTCAGAAAAATAAAATTAAACAAAATTGAAATTGATCAGCAACATTAACTACTCAGCAGACGGCCTGGCCTCGTCTCCCGTTGCAGGCACAGTGAAGCCGAGCGCCACATACACCTGGGTGGAGGTGCTACAGGAGAACCAAGGGGAGCGTTAAAAATCTGCTGGTTCCTCTGTAGCACACACGGGTCAAACAGCTTGACCTGAACCGTCACCGACCCCTTGTCGTCTCGAGGTGAGCGACTGCAGGCCGCAGCCCTCCTCTGCAGCCGTGTGTCTGTAGGCTGATTCAAACAGTCATACAGGAGGTCAGTTTTATTTTTCATATTAGTTATGTTTTTATGTCAAGTTGCACATTTACTCAGAGGACAGGGTCAGGACCTGTGAGGGGTAACGTGATGATCTCACAATAAAAGTCCTTATTCTCTGAGCTGCAGTTTACATTCATCTGTTTCCCGCTGCTCTTCAACCGAGGCTGAAGGAGATCAGAAAAACAGTAATCTGATAATAATTCATAGTTTTTTATTAATCAGGAAGTGAAGCTGGACTGTGTTAGTGAGCGTGCCCTGAGCGCAGGAATAGTAAAAATCAAAAACAATAAAATGAAACCTCTTTACTGAAAACTGTGTGTGTGTGTTTTACACAGTTAAATATCTTCTTATTTTCTTAAAGCTGTGAAAATATTATAAACCAGGATCAAAGACAAAGCAGGAAAATCCCACCGTAAGTCAGCAGTGTGCTGCAGTCATGTGACCTCAGCTGCAGGTCTTCGTTACTGAGCTGATTTTGTCTCTCTGTGAGCAGGTGAGCGATAGAATTAAGCGTAATATCCAACAACGTGAAACAGATTCTTATCTGACTGCAGATCGAAGCTCATTCAACTTTATTCAACTTCACATGCAAATCAGAACAGCAGTCGCCTCAAGGTGCTTCATGTTGTAAGGTAAAGACAACAATAGAGAGAAACAAACAGACAGCCCCCTGTGAGCAAGCAACAGTGGGGAACGAAGAACTCCCTATTTAACATGAAGAACCCGCTGACAGAGGGAGGGGAGGGAGGGAGACGGAACAAAAAAAAGGTTCAGTTACTGCAGAACAGCTGAAGCCACCTGACAGACACCACACCTGATCTCAGGTAACTTCAGAATCTGAGCTGTGAGCAGGAGGTACCAGAATAATCTGTGATGGATGGATCCAGACAGGTGTGCTGTGACTGAGGTGTCCGCCTTCAAATATTCAAGTTCATTATTCAGGAACCTTTAATCTGACTTCCACTCACTGTCCCAGTCTTCGTGGATGTTCTCAATGTCTGCGTACACAGTGACATCATCAAAGACAAACCAGCTGTTCTTCTTCTACTCGCTGATGTTCTGGAGTCCCTGCGTCTCAGAGTGACGTTTTCATAAATGTGCATGGGTGTAGTCATGAGAGCAGGAGAAGAAACCCTGCATGCAGTAGTCACAGTTAAGTATTACTTCAAATAAACAGTGTGTTTCCCGGCGCTCGGCTCTGTGGACAAATGAAAGGAAGAAGGAACGCAGGGCTCTGATTGGCTGCAGATGTGAGCTCAACTCTGGCTTTCGTTAGCATCCCGCTGCCAGGAATATTTGCTTCAATTCAATAAATAGAGCTGTTAGGAGCAAAGCATTTCCTCGTCACCATGTCGGGGTTTCAGAGCGGATGTTTCACGTCGGGTGTTTTCCCCTCAGCTGCACGCTTGCAGAAAACACTGGAGAACAGCTGCAGACTCACAGCTGCACATGTGGCTCCGACGAGGACTCGAGGCACAAATACTTTAGATTATTGTGAAGAGTCAGGTATTAAAGAAGGGCATAAAATGAAAAAGAAAAAGGCTCTTAACTATTTTAAATATTACTTTTACTCTGTATTAAAACATCTCAAAAGAGAAACAGTTTCCACCTCTGCAGGTACACCAGATAAAAAGTGAGCTGCTTAATTTAAAAACAGACAAACATCCAGCTGTTCGTGCCAGTTTTGTAAACTAATTCTTTATTGAAATGTAAAAAAAATTAGGATTGTTAGAGGAAAGCGCCCCAGAGGGTCATTAACACCACCCAGAGGGTCACTGGCTGCCCTCTCCCCACGCTGTCTCAAAAGACACCGCACACCCAGCCACTCCCTGTTTGTACAGAGCAATCAGTGAAAGGACAAATACACTCAAACACAGCTTTTACTCAACTGCAAAAACACGTCTGAGTGCTGCTACAAAATACTGATCACTACGCCGCTCTTGAAATGATCTATGCACTGACCAAGGTTTGTGAATGTTTGTTTGTGCATGGGGCTCAGGCCATTGTCTAGGTATAGTATTCTTATTAGTACAGTATTTTATTTTGATTTTATTTAAATTTCATATTTTTATGCATGATGCACTGATTGGAGAATACTTTCAGTTTCGTTGTACCTGTGACAATGACAATAAAGACTAAAGTCTATTAATTAATTAATTTAACCTGAGTGTGCATCAGCTCTGCGTAAAAATCACATTTCCTGTCCTGTATTTATATATCAGGTCTTTAAGGAGCTGGATGTTTGGTGAACAGGTGGAGTAACTGTCCTCCATCAGATCAGCGCTGCTCCTCCTTCTCCTCCTCCTCTGTGCCCTATCAAATCATTGCATGGAGATATCCCGGTGATCCAAGAGGGCCCGGTAGAAAGGTCATGGAGAGAGTCCGTAAAATGGATGAAGCCTAATGATTAGCTCAACCTTTACCTAATCAATAATCATTTATCCAACAATATCACCGGCAGCCATAGCCCCATTTGCCATTAACCTCGGCGCTGAGGAGAGGAGCAGTATTGTTTCCCGTGGCAGCTTTATGGTGCTCAGATGAGTGGTAGGCTCCTGTGCTATTAAAGGACTGCAGGTATTTTAGCGCAGCGCTGTCGTATAATCAGCCTTTGAATGATCCGAATGATTCAGCGCGTCGCCGCCGGGCACTTTTCACTCCAAACATTATGAGAAAGAAATATTAAAATACTTCTGTCAGTCTTTAAAGCTTTAAAAATGCATTTTGTTTCTTTGCTTCCAGAGAGAGAAACAATCACTTCTGTTCAGCTTTATTTGATCTTTTCACATTAAAATACTGTAGCATGAACACACACACACACAGTCTCCTCTGTGTCTCTCCATGATGCCATCTTCATCATAACCTCTCCCTCTTTATTGCCTTTAATGACTCCCTCTGTCTTTTCATTAATCGATTCTCGCTGACATGGTCTGAATTATTTTCCAATTACAGCAAATAAAAGAAACAGAGAATCCGCTGCGAACACATGCCTGCATGTATGTTTGCATCTGACTGGAGCTGCGCACACACACACACACACACACACACACACACACACACACACACACACACACACACACACACACACACACAGCAGGGGAAGCTATAAAGGTCAGAGGAAGCCAACAGCTCTCCTGAGTTGACACTCCTGGACGGTGTGTGCGTTACAGAGGTGCGGCAGTTACACGTGAGCAGAACGCACCGACACACTCAACACGCATCCAGAACACAAGTCAAACACACACTGATGCAGAAAGTCTGCAGCAGTAGAAACGAGGAGTCTGTCTGCCGGTCCGAGCGACCTCCCGCAGGTCATTGATTTAATAGGTTTCAGCAACCAGGCGAGAGTGAACCGCCTCCTATTCTGTTCTTTAATCACATGACTCGAGCACACCATTCACACTTTTGCTTGAAAATGTGCACAAACTCGTAGTCTCAAAAAAAAATTACCATGTGAAATGAAAAGAGAAAATGTTCCCAAAGAAGCCGATCTGAGCACTCGGCAACCGTCGCAGTAAAAACTCTGCTGACGAACATAAATCCCACCGGAGCAAAGGTCCTTAAGGTTAGACCGCACCTTTTACAACCTCTGTTTAGCAGAAGTGATGTAATGGTAGGATGGCCAAGATTATATTTAATTAATAGTATTTACAGCTTTACAGAGCTCAGTTTGTTGGCGTGCCCCATACACTATACTGGTACACTAACACAGTACAAACTAAGTAATTTCAATTTAAGAGATGTGACCTTGCTTATTTTCAGACACATATGTGCATATATATGATAAAGATGGCAGAATACAGAAATACTGTAAACCATCAAAGTCTGCCAGAGCTTATTTTTTTGGAGCATTTCAATTTGCTATGCATCAATACAACCTTTATGTCCCAGATTTTATTAATATATATATGTAAGTCCATTAGTAACTACATAAATGACTAAAAGTGCAATAAACCACAAAGGCACTGAAAATCTTATTTGTTTTGTTAACACATATTTTTTCTAGATACAGGAAACACTGAAGTGTATGAAAAAAGGTTTAGCATTAAATCAGAGGAGATTTATTTTGAGCGTTTTTATATTTTCATTTTTTTGAGAAATACTCATTTTTATAAACTGTAGCAAAAATTAAAATTGGTATAACTGTGTACAATTTGAAAAAACAACAACAACTAAATCAAAACAAACAATTTCCAACAATGCAATCTAAATTCTCAGTGTCCCAAAAACTGCTTCACAGAAAGTCAAAGGTGATTTTTCAACAACTAATAAAACAACTAATACAAGAAATTCACAAAATGTCCCAATGTTCAGTGAGTCCGAGATCTCGGTTTGTGTCCTGTACATCACACAGCTACAATAATGTCAAAATCAACTCATTTAAGTTAAAAGAGGAAAGTATTTGTCTTCCAGACAGATGTGAAGCTTTTCAGTCAAATTTCATGACAGGGAGAAAAAATGAAACTCACAGTGTGAGCGCTGTCTGCCGGCCTCTTGGGCTAAAAGAGAAATATACACAAACAAGGCAGAGGGTAATTCAGTGCACATGATCATTAAAAAAAGGAGCAAAAGGAAGCCATATAAACACATTAACAAATGACCAAATATAATTTCATTACAAAATTACAAAATACAAAAATAACAGCACATAAGTAATTTTCCAGTTGGACGTAAATATTAGAATATGAATAGAATTTATACTATAATATAATATAATAATATATATAATATATAATATAATATTTATATATTATAGGCTTTTATCTCAGCTGCTGCTTCATGCCGTTCACTGTCTGGTATGGCACCGTCGTTAATAATCATATTGATTCTTTTAGAAAGCTAAACATAAGAATCATTTATTCCTATTGCTATTTATAAATCATTCAACATTTAGCTGTCTTTTTCAGCCTGAATCTACTCGTTTCTCCGACTCATAGAGCAAAACTGGTGAACCTCTCTCATCAAACAACTGTAACTGGGATGGAGCAAATAATCCCAGATGTGTAGCTTCAGTTAGCACACAGCCCTTGCCTGTTTTCAACTGCCCTTAAAAGAAAACAAATTTTTTATGGTGTGTGTGTCGGGAGGGATGGGTGGCACGGGGTGCAATGCTCAGAGAAAGAAAGTTTGAATTTTTCAGATTACAATTTTTTTTACTTCATAAATTCTTAGTTTTGAATATTTTTGTGCAAATTCATCGTTTTTTCTCTGTCGTTTTTAAACATTCTTCTTATTTTGTTTTGTTTTGTTTCACCTTCAACAGCCCAACATTGTAGTTTTGCACCTCTGAGAGTAAAGAAGCCACTTGGATGAGTGACAAAACATTTCCCCAACTGAATTTCCTTACCTGGATGATTGAGCGTGCATCAAGACGTCATGTGTCTGGCGTGTGTGTGCTTGGACGTCCTCCACTGTCACTGAGTGTGTTTTTATAAACCTGTCAAAGAGGGTGTGTGTATCTGTGTGTGACTGTGTGTATATATGTGTGTGTGTGTGTCCTGAGCCGTCCTGGCCTCTCCCCCGTCCCTCCTCGGAGGGAGGGGGTGATATACGGAGCTTTAATTGTCAGGTCTGGCCCCCACATTCCTCGTCTCCTCCATCCTCCAACACTGTGTCACTTTAACAACCACAAATTATCACTGCGATGGAGATCTCCGCCTCGCCGCGGCTCTGCGAGGATACAGAAACACTTCCTTCAATAAATTACACACACACACACACACACACGGTCATTACCTGCCTGCAGCCCTCTCCCGCTGCACTCGGCGCTCTGACTGACATTTTTATTGTGTCGCCTGAAGATGGGAGCAGATCTGACTAAAAGGGGCTGAAATGACTCCTCGCCATCATGCGACCGAGGTTATTGATCCTCACAGAGCTGAGGGGGAACGCTGATTGGTGGAAAGCGACCTAGGATCATTCCTCCAACAACATCTGACTTCATCTGATCAGAAGGAAGAGTTCTGTGAGGCTCTCTCAGTCGTTCTCCCTAAAACCAGAGACAATCAACTTTCTCTCTCCGCGTTCATGTGGTTCATTCTTATATCGGCACTAAACAGAAATAATTCCAGCCAGCCAATCGGATGCAGCCTAAGTGCTTCAGCATGGCGAGCAGAGCCGGGCTGATGCTCTCCAGCCGACGGGATGCCACGTAAGTGTTTCAGTCTGTCTTCAGAGAAGAGCCGTCCAGGTCCGGGCTGCTGCCTAATCAAACGCAGACCAGAAACAGCTCGGACTGATTTCCTACATCTTGACATGATATCCTGAATTAATTACCAGAACTTGAATAATATATAAAGGAAAAATAAATGTCCAACACTCAGGGCGAACACAGAGAGGCTTCAGAGCACACATTCTCCCCTGTGTGTGTGTGCGTGGCTGCATAACCTTCGCAGTGTGTTTCCACATTGTTCTCGTGTGTGTTAAGGATTCACACCGAAGGCAGCTTCACACACAAACTGTGACAGAGTTTATTCAGGATGTATCCAGTCGGAATAATTAACCCCAGTCTGATTTCTATGGAAGTTTATCAGCTCGGAGGCGCCCCCTGTCCCACAGCTGGGGGAGGGGGAGTAAATGCTGTCTCTGTTTCAGACAATAAACTTCATAAAGTGTACTGTAATGGAGGCAGAACAAGCACTCCTTTGTGTTTTAGCCTCACAGAGGATCAGTGTTACACATTTTGTTCATGTTGCTCATTGGTTTATGGCTGTCTCCTCTATGAGGGTTTCTGTTTTCATAAATTTATATAAAAAAATAGATATTTTTAAAAAAAAAACTGTTGTCAAACAAAAACAAACAAAAACTTTTTTATCACCTTTGTCAGCAAAGGCCTGGATTTTAATCATTTAGCAGTATTTAGTTTCACAGAGCTCAGTTTGTTGGCGTGCTCCATACACCACACAGGCACACTAACACTAACGGTTTAAATTACAAATCAAATAAATTCAACTTAAGACGGGTTCACTGACCTCTTTAGTTTGCTTTACTCATTCTCATTAGACAGACTTATGGTGAAAGAGAAAATATATGCAAACACGGCAGATGGTCATTCAGTACACCTGGAATACATCAGCAGGAGATGTTTCAAATCTTTTTTGACCTCCACAATCACTAAACACAACATAGCACACATCCTTTGAAACCCTGCTTGTCGGTTACAAAGAAACTGCTTCATAAAAACAAAAATCTCTTTGTTTTTAGGAGAATATATTCTCCTCTTATTCAGACAAGACAGCAAAGATAAATGAGCTGACTCAATTCCGTTGGTTGCGATTTTAGCCCATTTTTGGGAGTGCTTCAGCAGCTTAGATTCATTTTCAGCACCCCCAAAATGAATCTATGCACCCCCAAAGATTTCCTACGTTTTTTTGACAATATTTGCTGTTTGTGTGACACACTACTAAAGATATAAAAAGCATACAGTACTGTACTTGTTTGAGACGTAACATTTTAACAACA
>NW_005187420.1:5098065-5100743 GCF_000239375.1 Pundamilia nyererei
TTTTGGCATAATAACTAGTTACCGTGCTCGTTACCACAATAATAACGTAGTTACTGTAACGCGTTACTTAATAACGCGTTAGTCCCAACACTGGTAAAGATGCAGTCGTTTGATACACTTTTCACAGTTTTTATTTCATTTTTCTGTAATTCAGTACGGATCCAGTACTCTGCTGGGATAATCCTGACATTCTGGTTCACAGTAATCCTGATCCCAACAGCACAAACTGGAGATTTATTCTGGATTGGATCTCGACTTTATTACCTGATTCTATAAATCTGTTTTCAGATCCTATCGGATTGGAATAATCCTACCAGATGACTCTTGTGCCCTGGGTGTGTGGCGCAGATTAGAGCCTGTCATATGCAATCATATCGCAGATTTCAGGTAGGAGATGATCCCTCAGCTTTACCGTGGCATAGAATTTACTAAGAATGTCAAAGCTGACCGAGTGACCACTCCACACCCCGTAATTAGTCCGATATGGCCTTCACATGGGAGGGCTGAGAGGAACAAAGGCCAGCAGTCAGGAGGAAGATGGAGCATTGGCTGAGAGGGTGGTTTGTGATCTCTGAGGAGGCAGCTTCACAGTGGCAGGGCAGAGCCAAACAAAGTGCGACAGCCTTCCTTGTGCACAAATCTTGTCAATGGTAATTGATCGCCGCTGGTCACCCGCATAGGACCTGGGACGAAATCAAGTGGCTTCTCCATAAAACAATGTCAAATATTGATGATATTTCTCTTCCCTGGCTGCAGAACGAATGGCCCCATCCTCTCTGTAGTTTTGATGAATGTTTGTTATTGTCTTTCTCTTGTCATTTTCACGGCTGCTCTCTCAGATGGAGTGCTATTTTTTCTGCATTTTTACCACCAAAACTCCCACGGCCTGACCCCGCAGGCTCACTAACTACACATTAATCTGAATTTAAGTAAAAACTTTGGTTTGCTGTGATAAGTTGTGTGTCAGAACCTTTCAGATTTTCAATAACTTGCTACCACAGACATGGTTTTTAAAGACAGATATCCCTTTCCTTTATGACAGCCTTCCCCTCAGACAGGAGACCAAAGGCACAGCGCCATGCCACAAACGAACCCAGTTTGCCACCGCAGCGGCAGAATCTCTGAGACATTTGACTTGGAAATACACAAAGTGAATTCAGGGCTTCTCCTCTCTGCCTCTTTTCATCTGTCAACATCTCTCTCCCTCTTTGTAAGAAAACAAACTATTCTCCCCCCTTTTACTGTCTGTTTAAACTTGCATGGCCCCCCCGCAGCCGTCCACAGTCTATTCCCTCATCTGTCAGAGCTCGAGGTCTAAAAGCTCGTCTGGTTCACAGTTTCACTTCACAGAGTGTTTGTGTGTTTGTGTGTTTGTCAGTCCACCCTCTCTGAAAGGCGGGGGGGGGGGGGGGGCACACACCATATGGCATTTCTGATGAGTGTCGGGGGGGACAGTACATGTTTTCTGTGATGATGGAGGTGAGGGGGGCAGAGGCGGGGTTTTGGAAAGCACGCCGAAGATGACGCGTGCACAACGAGACCAGCAGAGCCACGTTCTGTCAGACTGTCAGAAAAACAGGCATCAATTATTCAGTCCACTCGCTTTGGAAAAGGGTGTATCTGTGCGCACGCACGGGGAGGTCGGACTAAACGGCAGACAGCAGCGAATCAGGCAAAACTCTGGTCCGAGGGGACTTTGGCGATTCCCACCGTGTACCGGGGGTGGATGGGTGGGGGGCTGTGATTGGTGATCTTTAAAAAAAACAAAAGCACATGAGGTCGTCAGGCGTAAAAAAAATCACAGTGATGACGTAGACTCATTACAGAGTTAACTCTTAGACATAAACTGATGATAACAGATATATTGAATCGTCTTTTTGTAATATTTAGGATGGCATTTCATGATTTTTTAAAATAAAGATACACTTTACACAAACAGTAACAATAGTTATTGGTATGTTTATCCTTTATCATCATTGTACACGCACAACGGCATTATGGGACGATGCCACCTTTGTAGATCGAGTTGAGTATTTAGTTTCAGCCCATGAAAACCCCAAGATGACAATGTTCGCCACGACAGGCCAGGGACCGCCTCCAGGGTTTGGGTGTGATTGCAGACCTGACATCTACCCCTTTGAACACTCGTGATATCAGCTTGTTCATGTCAGAGTGACCAACACAACCACATTGGCTGACTTGTGCCGATTGGTGGTTGAAGAATGGGATGGCAGCTCACAGCAGTGTGTGACCAGCATGAGGAGGAGGTGCTGTGGCTGTGTATGGTTCTTGCACATGCTACTGAGGCGCCTACCTGCTAAATGAATAAACTCCTTGAATGCTTCAAGTTGTTTGGCATTGGAGATTTCATGGGCAGCGCCCACACACTCAACTCTGCTGCTCAACCCACAGTGATGTGGGTCTGCTTGTCTTTACAAACAGGGGTTTAAGGGGAAACACACAGGTTTTCCAACAGTATGAGAGCTATTGGTCAAAATCATCGTTACGACAAACAGATAATCTAAAAACACAAATGTTACTTTTTATGCTGCATTTATTAATATACAATCAAACTTTTACACTGTGCATTCTTCCATTAAGCATATGATCTGACAAATCCAGTGGCCCCTTCTCCACACACACACACACACACACACACACACACACACACACACACA
>NW_005187420.1:5102372-5104945 GCF_000239375.1 Pundamilia nyererei
AGTGAGCCGGTGTGTACCTGGACGCCCATCCCCGGACACAAAGAACCACCAACGCACCGATGTCTGAGGGGGTCTGCCACTGGCAGGGGAAGTGGTGGTGGCCCAGAATTTTCACACTAACTGTGACCACAAGATTTTATTCACACCAAATTTTATATTTTTTAGTGTCAAAAATTACAAAAACAGGACGACGCTAATGCTTTCTCTTCTTTATTTTTAATATTTTTTGGCAAATATTTCAAAAATGAGTTCAAGGAGGGGACACGGTTATTTATCATATGGTTCATGAAATACTGTGTTATTTAAAATGGCATTATAGGGTTCACCTTCAGCACTGGGGTCACAGGTAGCACTGAGGGAAGCAGGTACTTATTATTTGTGCAGCATGTTTAAAACCAAAGCCTTTCAGAATAAAATAAAACTGAATAAACAAGTTCCTAAAAAATGGACCCTACAGGAATTCATTACATGAAAAAGCTCGACGGCAACCAGCTCCAGAAATCAGCAGCTGAATCTGGCCTGAGGTCACACGGAGGTCAAAGGCACGAGCTCCAAAAGGTGTGCAGGCGTGAGACCGTTTTAAGATTTACTCAGTGGGAGCAAGACTGCTGACCCTGGAGTCACTGGAGACCTTTTTGGTCCCAGTCTGCAGCATTTTGGACTGACTGTAAACACATAAGAGATGACTGGCTGACTACAGCATGCAGTTTGTTACAGATGCACCAAGTCTGATCCAAATCAGTTGTTTAAACAGTCTAATTCTTCTGCACTGGAAGAAGCTGATCTCAAATCTGTGTCAAAAATGATCCATATTAAAAACACATTCTGTGAATATTACATTTTTAAAGGTATGATATATCTATGGGTGCATGAGGAAAAACTCACAACAACAAACAAAACAATAAATAACACAGAGATCAGCTGAGATTAACGTCACTGCAACAAACCGTGCAAACAGTCTGTTTCTGAGTGGATGCTCAGGCCTTCCTCTGTAGCTATGAACTTTTAAATAGTAAGAGAAAGCTCCAGGAAATTTGTTTTTAAAGTTTACTTTTTGAAACGTGTGCGTGTGTTTTTGAGAGCAGCAGATGTTGTATGTGAGTCTTTATGTGCTTTTTTGGCACGGATACCTGCCCACATACGGCCTCAGGTGAGCGTGACAGAGGCACACCGGATTCTGGGAGATTCATCACAGCCACTAAAACACATCTGAGATCCCTTACAGATCACTGACTTTAGCTGCTTCTCTCCTTTGCCGTTTCTTTAGTTTTTCTGTTCATGGGCATCCTCTCTCTTCCGTCTGACCACCACAGTGTTTTCAAGCCTTCCTTCTCTACAGCGGACGGTGAGGACATTAAAGGACAGAAAGGCTGATGTGTCCACAGATGTTGATAAAGCCCTCTGTGTGGTTTGGGTTCACCTTACAGGAGCATTTTTTTCTGCCCTGCTGGAGCTCACAGCTGAGACTCCCTTTGCAGCTCCATGTTTCAGCAGATTATCTACCTGTCTTTGGTTATTCTGTACTGGATTCTTACCTGTAAACAGATGTCTGAGATGTATGAGCATCTGATAACAGTCAGTCAAACTGCTGATGCGTATTCAGGTTCTGATTGCTTTCTTTAGAATAATGAGCTAAGAGTGTAAATGAGTCCTGAGTTACATTTAAAGCCTCCCTTAAACCTTAAATGTTTCAATCCAGGCTTACAGAGATTATCA
This sequence comes from Pundamilia nyererei, assembly GCF_000239375.1. NCBI lineage: Eukaryota > Metazoa > Chordata > Actinopteri > Cichliformes > Cichlidae > Pundamilia > Pundamilia nyererei. The sequence continues at coordinate 5,104,089 of NW_005187420.1, forward strand.
GAAGTTTATTTGTTGTTCTTTGGCTAATTTCCACCAGCACGGTGGGCATAACAGCTGGACTAAAAAAAGAGGCCGACCCATTCTTCTCCCAACAGTATTTACAGCACTGGGTAACTCTTTGGCATCATTGTGTTAATGTGGGGAAAAGAACAGTGCCTCTCTGAAATCATGCTGTACATCTTCCATCAATAATGAGCTCCTAAACTGAGACTTGGACTTCCTGTGTGCGCCACAAACCCAAAAGCAGACAAAGCAGTGTGGCATCTTTAACGCACAGCAGACGTAGAAATTCCCAGTTCACTTTTACTTCTGCAGCAGCAGCAGCTGTCTCTTTTTTTAGACCTACAATACTACACAGAGAACTCCAACAAACAGATGAAACCCAATGACCAGTACTTGGTGACAGCGGGGGGGAAGAACTTCCTTTTACAGGAAGAGACCTCCAACAGGAGTAGAATGAGGGACAGTCATCTGAGGGGAGAGCAGGAGCACGGAGAGATCACTCCATGGAGTAAGTCATCCAGAATAGTTACTGCAGGTTCCAGGTTACATTTGTCCTGATCATCTGTCGTTATCTGTTTGCAGGAATAGATGCTGAAGATGGCACCCAGTGCACCGTGTGCTCCTATTGGTCAACCTCCATAACTGACTCAACCACGTCCTGACAGACGTACGAGAACCTGTACCAACCCAAATCACTTCCCTCCGTTGTGATAGGCCCATAATCGCTGTGATGTCATGTTTTAGTTAGACTAACTTTCCTGTGATCAGCTCTCAGATCTGAGGTTTCTCTCTTTCTTCAGCCCTCCTCGTCTCCTTTTTATCAGTTTCTCAGTTTCATTAACCCCCTTTTGCAA
>NW_005187420.1:5105622-5110724 GCF_000239375.1 Pundamilia nyererei
CCCCCCCATTTTGTTTCCTTAATCCCTGCTCGCAGTTTATTTGCTGAATGTGCACATTTACCCCTCCCCTCCCCATCTCCCCCCTCACCTCACCCACATCACCCTGAAATCTCTTTGCCTCGGCCAAGGTTATAGCTGTACACACACTCATTCAGTATTTATGATTTTGCATAGAGGATAAGCACACACACACAGGCAGTGTTTCCTCTATCTGGGTACATTAATCAAAAATAATGAATAAAATGATCAGGCTGACAATGTGGCAAAGCCTCCCTCGGTTTCAGGAGAATAACCGACCAACTTTATTAATCAAAATTTCCTGATTAATTGTTACAAAGTGTCATCCATAAATTTGCCTTCATTTTAACAGGACTTTGGCCAACACTAACAATATCCCCCGTGACCACAGATTTATAGAGGCCTTGGCCGATTTGTGGGAGCGGGGGAGAGAGGAGGACTGATGGAGAGGAGGGGAGAAAAACAAGTTTGCCTTTAAGATGCAGCTCCTCGCTCTTCACTGCTGGCCTAACGGCACTGTGGAAGCTCCACCCCCCACCACCCCCGATGAGGTGAATTTCTGGAAGAAACCATTGCAGCTGACGGTTCCCCCCTCCTTCCTCTCCACCTGATGAGGTGAGTAGCTGGAGTAAACCATTCCAGCTGACAGTTTCACTTTTCTCTCTCTAATTACTTGTTCCTGCCCATGTGGCATTTCTTAGAAAAATTTGTTGAATAATGACCAACATTAAAATGGAGGCTCTTAACAATTTATACGCAATGCCTTAATTCATCATGTGCTTTCTTTATCTGCACTGTAGATTTATATCCCAGCATGTCATGGGGCCCTCCGCCGTGTGACAGCGACCGTCATCTCCTTAAGGGCAACGCGTGTATATTAGTGCCCACCATGCCCAGCTGCTGCTCTCTGTCAGCGGCCTCGCTGCAGGTGGAGGCGACGCAGCTCCTGTCGGCTGTCCGATAACCACATTTCTGCTCGTATATTCTCCCTCAGATCAGAAAATCAGGCTTTCAGCCTTAGAGCTTGTCTGAAGAGAAAAGAGAAGATTTCTTTTATTCCAAAACATTTCCACGTTTACATGTATGAGCTCACGTACATGTATTTCACATGTTTGTGTCCGTGTTTGTATCCCCCTCCTCCCTCCAGTTTAAGCATGCAGGGATTTAAAATTGGGCATTAGGATGATTTATGTCCAGGATCACACGCAGCGTCCTGCAGCCTCGCTTTTACTTCTGTTGTTTTTCACTCTTTCCTCAGGCTAATTTACTACAGCCTCTCTGGAGCATTGCTGCTTTCAAGGACATCTTGGTGGACGTCTCATCCGAGCTGCTCGGTGGTGACCTGCACACACAAACAGAAAAACACAAATCCCAGTACATCCAAGGAGGAGGGTGAGCTGGTGGAGGGTGTGTGGGTGGGAATACCTCTAATTCCATATTTAATTTGGATTCCACGGAAAAAGTCAGAAATGGTGTTTGCTGCTTTTTTATTTAGGTTGTGGTTTTTCTTTTCACTTCGGTTTAGTTTCATTTTCAGATCTTGCTGCTTTCAGTTCAGGTTTACTAGTTTAACTGATGTTTTTACATTTTGAGCTGAACACCTGAGTCATGCCTCTCTCCTCAGAGGTGGTATTTTTGCCGGCATGTTTGCACCGTCACTGCTTGGACCTTCTTCCAGATGGTGCAGGACTCTAAACCAGGACAGTTACTTCTCTGCACTGTGATGAGTCAGACTGAGCACGCTCACCCTGATACTGATTCGTTTATACTTCCACAGTCACCAGGACTAGGTTCAGTGACTCGGTGCTCACCAGCGGGATGATGGTCTCGTGCCATTTACTAAGTAACTGACTGAAGCTTCAGCTTCTCAAAACTGTTTCCATTCAAGGCCATCTGAAGTGTATATGTAAATGAGAAACCGCGTCCTGAGGTAAAAGAAGAACAACGAGTTCGCTCCAATTAAAGACTCCCTCCAGTGGACCTGTACACTCGGCCGCGGTCCAATCGCTCCACGTGTTGGGCTGTCACGCTGCGTGGCCTCGGGCCTGCGGCCTTCTACATGCTAATAACATGCAAATGACATCACAGCTGACACACTTCTGATCCGAGTGACACTAAGGCAGAACATCTATTTTTACCAGCACAACAGAGACATTAAAGTTTATTTTTCTGTGTCATCGTCTCCATCCAAGTACTGTCATGGGATATCAGGAGCAAGGCGGCTGAGCGCACAGACACTTTGTGAAACTGGTGATTACCTTCAGATTTGTAGATGGAATAAAGGTGTTTGACACACTCCTCCCATCGCTGAGCTAACCAAAAAAAATAAAAAATAGCAGATCCACTGCTGTCGAGCCAACGAGCCAACCCAGTGACTGGAGATGATTCTGGAAACAGAAGCTGATGCTTTGTGGAGGAAACCTCACCCAATTATCATGTGTGTATGTATGGTCTTTGGCTGTGATAGCCCAACACAGATTTAGATAATGTGCATAAATCAGTGATTTATTGATATTTGTGGACCTGAAATTGTTCAAATTAATGAAACAAATTCAGTTTGACAACATGTATGAACAAATGAATATCTGGGTCTTGTTTAACCATAAGTCTCTACAACTGTCACGGCGAGTGAGATGAGCCGTGTGAAAATAATAAAGGGGGTTCCAATCGCAGGCAGTAGTGGAGGAGTGAAGGAGGTTTATTGAACACAATGCACCAGTGGAAAAACGGAAACAGAGATCACACTAAACTATACTGGAGACAACTAAAGTACTGAATACGAACCGGAACTCAAACATGAAGCAAGGTGGACGATGGTACAAGATGGTGACAGCAGGGAAACACACAGATGAAGCAGGGTGGAAACACAGACGGACCAGCAACTACAAACACAGAAGACACGACTTAAATACACTCAGAGAACCACAGGGAGATTACACACAGGTGGGGGACACAGCTGGGAGTCATTAACGAGACGAGAGGTAAAACTGAACACTCACATGAGACGCAGACCTTCACAATAAAACAGGAACAAGAAACCATCACACTAAGACGCAGACTCGACATTGAGAGACAGACAGAAAATGACACATGGAACTAGACATATACTAAGCAGACACAACAGGAAGAACAAATCCTAAACACAAATAAACAGAAACATGAAACTCTAATAATAAACATCGTCATCATCATCATCATCATTAACACAACAAGAGAACAAGAAAATCCCTGATGCAAAATTAAACCAAAACATAATAAACTCAAAATACTGGGTAGAAACTGACCCAGAACCGTGACAACAACAAATACTGCTACCACATAAAAACAGTAAAAATAAGAATGAAATCAAAGAAGAACGCAAAACTCAAAACACAATGGGATCATGACAAACAGACCTCCCCTGGATCCACCGTGGATCTGGCTTTTGGACTTTTTGAGTCTGAGGTTCTTGTTTTAAAAGGTGTTCTTAGTTTATTATTCATATTTCAACTTTCATGTTTTGATCTTTAGAAGTCTGTTGAATGAGAGGTTAAATGTCTTCATGAAACTCCAAAGCCCCTTTTACCGCTCGGATGCACTTGCCACGGTTTTTAGGGTTTTCCATGAGGTCATGTTACCTGGTATCAGGTCCTAAAATAGTACCTGCTGGGCTCGGTTTCAAAGCGATCCGAGCAGGTAATAAAATGTTTCCAAACTGCATATCACTGACGGGCTGCTCAGTGGCATCACATGATGAGTCATGAGAGCGCTTTGTTAAAAAAAAATCAAAACTGCGATTTTTAAAAAATGGCAACGAGGGAAATGGCTTCAAAAACAACGCCGTGGGCCCCGAGTCTCACGAAAGCTCACAGACGTCCACCTTTGTTGTCGCGTTCGTGTCACATACCAATTATGTCAAAGGACGCTTGGCCACATTGCTATAACGACAGCCATCCTTCAGAGGCTGCATTTGAAGGCCAATTACATCACAGCAAAGCGACGAAGGCTGTCCCGATTAAAAGTCTTCTCCAGATGAGCCCACAAATGCTTCCTCCTTTTCCCCAGATTTCAAGGACATGTTGGGTGTCTCCCTCGTGGCCCGAGCTATCCCAAGATTCACTGCAGATTTAAGGTTGAAGAAATGTTTGGGGAAAATGGAGGATGGTTGAAGTGAAGCGGTCCAGAAATAAACTTTCAAAAGTACATACTCAATTTTATCTTACTTAAATGTCCAGCGGAACAAATGTTAGCAAACCGAAACATATTAAAAAAATTAAATGAAGCTAACTTTTGGCCAACTGTGACATCAGTGATATTCAGTTTAAATCACAACAACAGTCACCTAAAGGTGCTTTATAGTAGACCCTACAATAATACATACAGAGAAAAACCCAACATGCTAAATTCTAGTTCTCAGTTATTGGTTTGTTTTCCGAGTTTGTGTTTATTTTTTTCTAGTTTCCAGTTTAGTTTCCAGTTTTCATGTTTCAGTTTATTTTTATGGAAAGTTCCCAACAATAAAAATGCCTCTTTACATTTTCATTCTGTGTACGAGTCCTTTGCTTGGGTCCTTCATGCTGCCTGCCACAGCACCCACCTGCATAACACTAAGTGCAATTCTCTTTTTTTGTTGTATTTTATTCTGTTGTATATGGTATCTTATTCTTATCATCTTATCTTATTCCAGTGTTTTCTTAATTTTTGCTACTGTAACTTTGCACTGTCCACTTTCTGCTGTGACACAACAAATTTCCCACGACTAATAAAGGTTATCTTATCTTATCTTATCTTATCTTATCTTATCTTATCTTATCTTATCTTATCTTATCTTATTACCCTGACAACCAGTCAAACTCTGCAACAGTGAGAAATGCAACTCAAAGAAAGAAAAGTCTCAGCCCTTTATTTCTACCCTACACAGCGAGGAGGCGGAGCCTGACCCCCGCGATAAAGGTCACTCGGGCGAAATGTTAGCACCTTTGATTTCCAAGTTTTTTTTCGTGTGCCACCGCTCTACCTATCAGCATTACAAAAAGGAGAAAAAAACATTAAGTGTAGTAATGTGTGTGTGTGTGTGTGTGTGTGTGTGTGTGTGTGTGTGTGTG
>NW_005187420.1:5110894-5130711 GCF_000239375.1 Pundamilia nyererei
CACACACACACACACACACACACACACACTCTCTCTCTCTCTCTCTCTCTCTCTCTCTCTCTCTCTTTGATAACTATCACTGTCAGGGGGAGACAGAGCCCAATGTATGACAATTTGTTCATTATCATAGTGAATAGATTTTCAGAGGCTCCCTCGCCGTCTGCCCGTGGCGGATAGATGAATATCAAACAGGCCGTCTTTGTCCTGCGGGCCAAATTTAGGAAATAACATCTCATCCACCTCTCTGCCTGCCTCTCTCCATCTCTTCCCCCCCCCCCAGAAGGACCAGTGACACTTCAAGTACCTATCACTCAGTCCTGTGTGTGTGTGTGTGTGTGTGTGTGTTGCTTCTAAGGATGTGTAAAAGAAAAAAAACACTTTGGAAACATTTAAGTTGAGAGATAAAAAGTCATATAAAATGTACAAACCCAAAGACTGTGTGCATGAAGTCGGGCCCTTTAAGGCAGAACAGCTCTTTGTGTGTCTGAGCAGCAGATTCACAATCAGACCTCCTCACTGTGAGGATGCACCGCTAACCGCTGCAGCGCCGCGCCGGCCCGGCCTGCAGGAACAATCCTCTGAGCACGCTCATGCTGACACGGAAACACACAAACGTGCTTTTAGATTGAGAAGCGGCATCTGTGTTTTCAAGTCTCTGTGACAGATACCACATGTTCGACCAAATTTAGGCATAATGAGTAATCTGAGGTGAAACTGGTGTGAGAGAGGAGAGCGCTCCCAGGTCTGAAACGAAAACAGGAAAAAGATTCAGGAGAAATCGGGGTTACCTCGCGCTCGCCTCCCCTCGCCCATATTCCTGGCTGTTGTTTCCAAACCATGCCGGCGAGTGCACACAAAGCCGGCCCAACAATCCTTTTCACCAGCAAAGTTTTTTTTAGTATGAGATAATTTATGAAAATGACTTTTTACTCATTTTGTTTAATGTATGCACTTTAACAATTAATAACCCAAGTGCTGGGAGATTTTCAAGTAAAGGCCATTAATTTGTATAAATCTGCCAGGCTCTGACAGCAAGAGATTTTTTAAACTGATCTGAGGGAAAGTGAAATTATTCTATAGCCTCGGGTTAAATATTACTTTTCTCCGGGACTTCTGCAGGTCTGCTGGCTCCTTGCTGCTTCCTGACCTTGTCATTGATCTCTCTCACTTTTTCTCTCCTTTTCTCTGCTTCTGCCATCCATTTGCATTCTTTGGCCTCATTTGTTTGTGAGCGGCCTCAAGGCCTTTTGGAAAACCTCCTTCTGAATCCGAATGCTCCCGCGATGGCCGGATGAGACTGCAGAGGACTTGCGGGGAATGTTCTTGGCCCTCGTCTCAGTCGTCAAGTTCACAGGAACATGAACTGGAGCCCTTTGTTGATCTACGTGTTTCACAGAAGATGAATTCAATGAAGATACGTACGCTGACGGTAGGTTTGGAGGTACAAGAAGTGTTGGACGTGGAAGCTTTGAATCCAACTAAATATCAGCAAACATCAAAGAAATCAGAAACAGAACAAAACAAATCTCTCCTGCGACTTTTTAAATTTACCAACAATTTACGACATTTAAAGCGCAAAGTTAACGTTGTCCTGGTGATTTGAAGTTTCAGCTGTTTCTCACAGATTGGTGGGAACCATGGCCTCCAGTTGAGTTCATGCCTCCCTACAGCCATATCCTTCTTTCTTGCTGTAACAACTGTGTCCTGGTACCTGTGTCACGGCATGCTCCATCTGTAGGAGCCGGACTATCTGTGCAGCCTGAAGGCCTGCAGGCACCATCTCATGCTGTTAGTAGTGTCAAGAACACCATCAAAAAGCAATGCCAGAAAGTTCAGAACTTTGGACACCTTTGAGGGCGGGGGACTGTTTCCACCTGTTTCACTGTGAGCCTGAACTGTACCTGTGCACAGCACTGCTGCCTACATGTGGCTGAGGGGCTTGCAGCACCGGGGGCTTCCCACATTCAGTGTCACTCTATGTAAAACATCTAGGGACAGGTTCTGTTTGCTTTGTTTTGTGTTTTTCATCCAGCAAGTTGTTACTTTTGGCATCAGCTGTTTTGTGTTGTGGTCTGTTTGTTAAACGCTGAGAAACAGAAAGTTAGTTTGTCCTAACAGAATAAGAGCTGACATTGGAAAACGAAATCATGTCATTTTGTGATTTATGCTATACAACCACAGTTTTTAAGACCAATATAGTAATACCATCTTTAAGCAGCGTTGTGACACGATTAGACAACATAAGGTTCGTATTTTTATTAACTGGGAGAGATGACTCAAGGAAAATGGGCAGACCACAGGAGAGTGGTCAGTCTCGCAGATCCAAATTTGGAGCGCTGAAAGGGATTTTCTGTAGGAGCGGGGAATGTCAGAAGGTGAGCAGGCAGGTGAGTGAAATGTTCCAGCTCAATGGAAACAGGGACAAAACTCTGGCAAGAGTCCGCAAGAGTCAGCCGAGGAAGCGTGGAGATAAAGCAGTTAGCACAGGGAGCTAATCGCCGCTAAGGATGATCTGGGTGCTCGAGCTGGTCCGTAAACGCAACTCGTGAAAAAGTCTGATGAGAGTCTGAGCTCCAATCAACCGAGCCTTCTGCTCAACTCAAACCAAACGTAGAATATGTTCTGCTCTGCTGTCTCTGATATGCACAAAACTTTCATGGTCCAAAGTTTGAATACATAACTTAGCATCATATATCAAAAACCTTTTTAAGGCTTGTGGCCGTTTTTCTGGTGCATTGAAAACTATTAAAGATAAAATCCTGAAAAGTTTTCTTTCCTGCTGTAATTTGATTCCAGATTTTGGTTTGGACTCTTAGAGCTCTGCGTGGAGGAGTACCAACATACTAATCTTTTACATACAGACGTCTCCAGCAGGTTGCTGAAGTCATGTGACCAGCGTCTGTGATCAGGGCTGACTGGCCGTGAGACCTGAAGCTCTGTGGACTCACAGACTCTTGTGCTTTTATTTTACTTTAATGAGTCTCCATTTTCAGAGGCTCAAAAATAAGGATGGGTATAAGGACTTATCTTGAAGTACTGCAGCGCCTCTTTCAGCCGGCCGCTGCTGCCGCTGGGCTTGTTTTATCTAGATCACAGACATTTAAAGAGCTTCATTCATCACGTTCACCACATTTGAAACAAGGCAAACAGAGGAGCCTGCAACGGCCTGCACTCCTGCCCAACACCCATGCTCTTTTAGGTCAAGGTCCGGAGTTTGTTCTTGTACCAAAGGACGTCAGTGGAAAACCGACACTGCAAACCAAATCGCTCTTTTGTTTCTGCGTTGATTATTCCAGTAAAATGTAATCAGATGTCTCTTTATTCCAAAGCTTGCTGACTTGTGGCTTCATTATTTGACTCTCTTCGCTCTTTTATGTAAATCATACCTACAGCAAGCTTCTGTAAAACAGCAGCTGCATTTTTATCACAATAATTCAGTATTTTTATTTTTAATGGAGCCAAATCATGGTAATAAAAATGAATTTGTAGAGCAGGACTGGCACTGCTTTCCATGAATCAACGCAGTTTTTAATTCACTTTTGCAATACGTGTCCATCCCTCTCCTCTCCTCCTCCTGCTGGAAGTTTTTTAAGTTCAGACTCTGAGAGCATGTCTTCATTAGCTGCATTAACATTCACAGGCTGTAGTAAATTCTGACAGTGAAAAGGTCCCCGTAACCTTTAGTTGTGCAGAAATTTACTTCCCCAGAAAATTACAGCTGGCACTGTCTTAATTAATGCCCGCTTTCTTCCCTTGAAAACCCCGAGCCTGTCAGCTGGGGGAGGAGAGGAGGAAGAAGACGAAGAAATTAGAAAAACAGCGGAAAGAAAAGGGGAGAAGTGGGGAGAAAGGAAATCAGAGAGGAGAAAACGGGGCAGATTTGAGTTGACTAAAAGCTTTTACTTGGAGTCTGCGATGTGTGAGATGAAATGGTGAATAAAGGATCACAGTACTGCTGTTTGTGTGTGCAGCGGCTATTCCCAGTAAGGAGATTCAATAGATTCAAATCTATACTATCTCCTACACTACTCCCATCTCTCCTCGCTCTCATTTTCTTCTTTTGTCATCCAAAGTGGGGTGCGAGGCAGAGGCGAGGGGCTTTGGAGGAAACTAATACATATTTTATCCCAGGCTATCTGCTGGCTACAGATACTGCTGTTTTCCAGGCCCTCGCGGCTAAAGAAGAAGAAATCTATCTTCACGCTGGTCACCCAGCATCGCAATCTGCAGCTGCCCTGATTGGGCCGCAGCTTAAATCCCCAGCCTGCGTCTGCAGCGCACGTACAGGGCCGACGTTTTGGGCGCGAGTGGAAAAAGATGGTGCTCGCCGATACTTGTTCCCTCCCAGGACTCGATCATCTTTCTGTCTCTCCCTCTCTCTGTGTCTTTGTCACCCTTTTTCTCCTCCTTCCATCTCTGCAGACGCTAATTAGAGAAGTGAGCTGCAGCTCTGTTGATAGACAAATGTCAGCAGGCGTCTCCAGTTGCCTGGTAATTGCCTGAATCAAAGAGAGCAAAGATGTCGAGGAGATGAGACCTTGTACGTTGTCCTCCTACCCATCCTCCTGCATCTACAAGTCAAATAGTCGTGGGAAACAAAGCCTTAGAGTAACCAAGAAAGAGGAGACTTGAGCTAAATTTGAGCTTCAAACCTTAAGCTGCACAATTTGATATGAATATATATTTTATATATAATAGTCCCTAATCCCTACCAGATTATACAGCCTCAGATGAACAGACGACATGCTGTCATTATTCATTTTTATAGCAGACGCAGTGAGGTAAACACCAAGCTCACCTCATCATCCAGCAGCTATAGATGCTCGTTGAGCGGCAGTGACCTGCACTGATGTTTCTGTGGGACTCTGTCAGTGTCATATCTTTGGTCCTCTCTTCTTCACAGCATTTGTTCATGCACAGCTCTCCGACGGTCCCACACAGCCTCTCGGTCAGGCTGAGGTTTGCACTTTGGACCAATGCGGCAGTGCTGTGCTTGGGTCATTGTCCTGTTTGGTCCAAGCTGTGGCACAGACAGCCTCACGCTGGCATACAGAGGACATCCACTCAGTGCTGATGAGATGTTTGTTTCCTCCGAACGTGCTGCTGTGCTTTACTTGCTTTGGTCTCGTCTGTTCCAGGAGTCTTTGCTTTGTTCTGATTCAGCTTTGCTGGGAAAACATTGATGAGCAGCAGAGTGAGTTTCGTTTCTCACACCGTGGCTCTTTTCTTCATTTTGTGTTCATAAATAATGACACGCTGTAACACGTCACCTGAGGTTGTATTTGAATCATTTGAAGATCTGCGAAGAATCATGTGATTTTCCTGATCGGTAAAACCTTAGAAGTGGAAGATGTACTGTGGTACGTTTTACTCGACACAAGGTGCAGGACTGAAACTGTCCCGCTATGCCCTTGGATTTGATCACAGTTGTGTTGATTCGTGATACATCATTTGCAGTTTATAGGGGGACCATAGACCCCTGATGGTGGGAACCAGGAGGAGAATGAAGGGAACTGATGACTTTAATCTACACTTGAAAATCAGTATTTTAGCTAAGTGGCAAACGTTCCTCATCATCCTCTTTTCTGCAAGTTGTTCAATTCAGTTTAATTGATATAGCCCCAAATCATGAGTCACCTCAAGGGGCTTTATCACATAAGGTAAAGACCCTACAATTATCCAGATGGACCCCTATGAGCAAGCACTTGGTGACAGTGGGAAGGACAAACTCCCATTTAACAGGGAGAAACCTCCGGCAGAACCAGGCTCAGGGCAACCGGTTGGAGAGGATTCAGTCTCAGCCTTACAACATGAAAAATAATGAGTCACAGAGAAGCGTCGGTTTCTGTCCGTCCCCTCGATCAGAAAGCTAAGGCGGACCTCACCGACGGGGACGCCGTGGCACTCGACCGACCTCGAGTAAAAGACCTTTGTGGAAGTGATTAGATGGTGGTTTAAAAACGTCACGCTCCTTCTGCCTTTGGGTTCTCTCTTCTTGCCTTTAGTTTGAGAAAAGAATAAAAGCACTACCACGGCTCCCACTCTGGTCACAACAAATGATTAAAGTATGAAGAAAACTTTATGATAACACACGGTGCTCGAGCCTTGCACTCTGCGCGCCGCTGGTCATTATTTTGTAACACATCAGGAAATTTGGGGGCGTCTAACGTCAAGTAGTTAGGACTTTATTTTTAACAAATGGGCAGCAAGCTTCAGGCTACTTGTTTAGCAGTCCACATATGACACCTCCATTAGAAGAACACCCTGACCGCTCTGCAGTAAATTCTCATGTCTCCTAATTATAAAGGTTTGACTCTGGCCTTAGTACCACCAGAGACTCCTCTCTAAATAACAGCTCGAGCCACACCATCAAATATCTTCATCTCATTTACACAAGAGCTCCTTCGCTCTCTGTCTCACATCTCTTTTAGCTCACCCTTCCTCCTCCTCTGTGTGATTTGGTGACTTTATGCACACATTAGCATCAGTCCAACAGCACAGTTAGAGATACCAATTATATCCGTTAATCAGAACAATTAGGAGTTAGAGAGGATCGCAGAGCTTCGTGTCAGACTATTAAAGCAGGCGCCTAATGAGCGTCAGCCTCACGAACATCCGCCGTGTGTCTGTGTGGAAACAGAAGCTCAAACTTCCAGCAGCGTTTCCTGTTTGTTTCCTTCTTGGCGAACACGAGGAGCTCTCTCACATAGACATAGATTAAAGGCGAAGCGTCGCTGCGGCTCGTGCCTGCACGCGCTCACGCACGCTCAGCCCGGCCCCGTCCAGTTCGCCGTCTTACCTGTGATGATAAACGGCTCCAGATTTTAAGATTCCTATTTCTAATTTTCTGAGTGGAGAGGCAGGACTGTGGCGATTGATCAAATTGGGCAGCAAGTTAAGCTCAACCCCCCTCCGTCCTCCCCATCCTCCATCTTCCCTTTCCTCTTTTTTTTCTTCATCTCTTACCCTTTTCCTGCAGAAAGACTCTCCTAAAATATTAAAGTAGATTTATGAATGGTCACTGCTGCCCCATCTATTAATATCTGCAAAATTGACAAGAAATGATGCATTTCCATTGGGTAGGAGAGACCAGTGATAAATTTGCTTTGTGCAGATGTGATGGATGCAGATTAGAGCCTTCACCTGGTTTTCCTCCTCTGAAAACCACCGAGTGGAAACGGCCACAGTGAAAGAATAAAATGTGCAGACGCTCTCGCACCTCCTCTGAGGTTCTGTGAAGGGAAACAAATTGTAATTCAGCTTCTTGTCTTTTATTTTGAAATGACGAGAAGCGTTTCTGTAGTGTCGTTATGAGTTCACGGTGCGCAGCAAATGTTAATGTTACATGTTTTAAGGTCGCCACATTCGCTGAAGAGCCGAGAGTACGATGGAGGCGATTACCATCTCTTCTCCAGCTGCAGACAGCAAACCTCTCAGAGGTTCCCTCAGTATCATTTTTAAATCTGATAGTTTTCACTCACAATGACAAACATACAGAGAAGCATTCACACCAGCACGCAGACACGTGTGTTAACAGACTCACAAAAATGATTCTTTGTCCTCGACAAACACAAAAAGCACTAATGTGGTTTAAAATGAACCAGAAAAATATAACAATTATATTTAGTCAAATAATTACGAATAAAGGAAAAAAATATTTCACATGAACTGAAAGTAAATTTCTTTGGACCAGATTTCATTAAATTTAATATTTTACTTTGTACCCACGAAGAAAGTGACGTGGAAAATAAAGTCACGCACACACAGAAACACACAGACACACTTACAGACAGACACACAGACACACACAGACACACACACACTCTGAACACGATTTAAACTCACGGGTGGGTTTCCGACTCTCCCCCTGCTTCCACACTGAAGCTGGTGACATATTTGATGTTGACTGTGGGGACGTGAGTCCACGTCACAGAAAGTGTCTGAATGTTTTTGTCCTGAAGGATGACCTCTGACCCTGCAGAGCTCACAGAAGCTCTGAGACGTCTGAGGAGGACTCTGTGATGTATGCTTCTCATCTAACACCATCACTGTTCCCAGTGAAATATATGAACGTCTGGTCCAAACAAAAACAGTCTTTCATATTCTTCCACCCCGAGACGAGAGCAGCCCATCGTGCGGACGCTGGCACTGCAGAGTGAGCAGAGCAGCATTATTCAGTATGAACTGTTTCACAGCACCGTGATGAGCACTCGCTGAGTTTATACGTATGGCCGTAGCCAAACCCCATCGGTGATTGTAAAAAGGTTAAAAAAAATGACCCCCCCAAAAAAGGATACTTTTGATCCCACCGAGGGTTTTCCATCTTCTCTCTTCCTCGGCATATTGATTAGCTCGTGCTGCTCCTGCTTGGATTACAGATTCACGCTTGGCTCCTCGGCACGCCGGCATCTCCCTCTCTGAAGCTGCGAGGACAGCGAAACACTTTGCCCCCCCCCCCGACAGGGAGGGGGCAGAGGTTGCGCTGCAGCGACTGAAGTGACTTTGTCTCAGGAGAGGAGCTCCTTCGATCTGATTATTTGGGAAGGACAAAGTGCTTTTGTTGATGAAGAGTCGCTGTGATATGTGGGAGTTGGGAAATCGATGGGACGCACGGAGCCCCGGCGCATCGATCGCAGCCCCGCCATTGACAATCCATGGCCTGGTTAGTTATGCGAGAGAATGAGGTAAAATGAGCTAACGTGAGAGTGTTTCTCTTGCTACTCGCTGCTGTATTTGTATCATTTGTATTGACAAGCTTGGCTCGGGAATGATTAATAATCAGCCGTTCCAAAGTTTGAGCCCCGTGTGTGTTAGCAAGTTTTATGCTAATACGCATGTTTGTATTTCTAAAGTTTGAAAGAAAGAAAAGATGAATAAAAGTAACTGTGCATATTTTGTAGCACATTCCAGGGACAGACAGAGACTGAAATCACTCAAATGAGGGCCTCTCATTATTGGGCCCGCGCGTTGTTTGTCCAGGCAGCCTTTTCCTGGCACCTTGTTAGAGATGTCCACGGCTGGTAATTGGATCCGTCTCGCTGTTAGAGAGGAGTGCCAGTTGACAGACGCTCAGAGCGGAGAGACGCTTAAATGACAAATGTTCCCTCTTCTTCTAAAACCTGAGTGTAAAGCTGTGACGTCTCGTTATCGTCTCTCACACCGGATTTGAGGGTTCTGGCAATCAAGCGGCTACTTAAATCCACAGCGCCGTGAGGGGGAGGGGGGTCTGACACCTGGAGCACGCTCAGTAGGAGAAGGAGGCTGTTTGTGTTTCGTGCAGTAAGAGCAGCGCATTCATTTTGTCTTTTAATCACCTCAGATTTAAGAGCATCTGCTGCTCGTGACGAACACACACAAACACATTCGGCGGCATCGTGAATTCACGTGCCCACGATGCCGCTGGGTTCTCCTGGTCTCTGACGCAGTTTAACATTCACGCGCAGCAGATTTATGTGAAATCTATCCATCAGCCTCTGCTGCGTCTGAGCCTAGCCCTGGTTTAAGAGCGCGAGGATCACCTCGGTGAAACCGGGCTGAAAGCTCCCTTCACTCCATGCTCATTTGGATCCACACCAGCATGCAACGTTTTATTGAGAACAGCGATGATATCTCTTTGTACTCGGTTTCTTCTCTCAGAGCTAAAACTCCACGTCCACTTTAAAAGGTCATCAGAGGGCAGAGCTGCCGGGAACCGAACCAATCACAGCTCAGCTTTTCTGTTCATTTACCTCCTGCTTTAGGCTACGTCCACACGTACCCGGGTATTTTTGAAAACGCAGATTTTTCTATGCGTTCGCACATTCCGTCCACACGTAAGCGGCGTTTTTGGTCACTAAAAAAGGGGATTTCTAAAAACCCCGGCCAGGGTGGAGATTTTTGAAAACTCAGTTTTTGCATTTACGTGTGG
The DNA here is from genome assembly GCF_000239375.1 of Pundamilia nyererei. Taxonomy (NCBI): domain Eukaryota; kingdom Metazoa; phylum Chordata; class Actinopteri; order Cichliformes; family Cichlidae; genus Pundamilia; species Pundamilia nyererei. The sequence continues at coordinate 5,120,802 of NW_005187420.1, forward strand.
ACGAGAAAAACGGAGAAAACGTCAAAGGTGTGCGCATTTTTGGACGTCACACTGTGCGCCACGTTATTGTTTCGGTGAAATGAATTTCTACAATACTGTTACTGTTACTTGTACTCTCTGCAGTGTTTAAATGCTTACATACACACACAGTTACTGTCCCTCCACACATACGACTCGGTTCTGCTTCTATGCCCCATCTTTGTTTACTATTTCCTATCCAGGCTTCTAGACTTCTGATTGGCCAACATTTCTACACGGTTAGGAATCTAGCGCCACCTGCTGCTGTGGCATGTTCCTAGCAGCGTTTTCCTTCATTTCTGCGTTTACGTGTGGACGGGATTATTTTTTTAAACGGAAAGTCTCCGTTTTCAAAAATACCTGTGACCGTGTGGACGTAGCCTTAGTTTTTATTAAAAGTTTTTCATGTCTGTTTTTATTTTGATGAGTTTAGATCATGTTGTTCTCTGACGTATGAAGAGTTAGTCGTGAAGAAACATCACTTTTCTCAGAAAGAAGAAGATGTTGTCAGAGAGGCTGATGAAGAGTCGGCGGGCACACTGGCTGTGACCCTGTGCTGCAGGTGGGTGATGACAGGGCTGGGTTCAGGTGTCACAGACAACTTCCACTGGAACAGCGACAGGACTATTTTTACGACAGAAGAATTAAAAATAAAATCCGGTCCCTGGAATATCGTCAAACTGAGCATTTCAGAGACTTTGAATGTGGTGTGGTTGTTGGTCTGCTTCGGAAAGGTTAAAGAGGCTGAAAAACAGAAAATACCCAGCGAGTAGCAGTTCTCTGGGAGTGTATCATCGATGTCAGAGCTCAGAGGAGCATATACTGTACCTCTCAGCCTTGAAGCAGATGGGCTACAGCAGCAGAAGAGCACACCTTAGTGACTCCAGTAAGTAAGAACAAAAACCTGAGGCTGCAGTTCACGCAGAGAAGATGGAAACATGTTTCTGCAGCCTTCAGAGGGCTCAGAGTTTGGAGCAAACACGCTGGTATCAGTGTTCAGGTTCCTTTTGGTGTGATGGTGTGGGGGACATTTTCAGCTGACCGTGGTTTAAACCCATGGCACGCCTGAGTGTTGTTGCTGACGGTGTACATCTCTTTGTGAAGATGGTACACTGATAATGGCTTTGCTCGCCGCACTGAGACTGTCTCCACAGTCACAGGTCCAGCAGAGCACTTTGAGACGTGGAGTGTCGTATCGTGGACACAGCAGCTGTGTGATGTCACGTCCACATGGACCAAAATGTTTCCAGCAGCTTGATGAATCAGGGAGACTTAAAGGTGAGAGACGAGTGTGTGCAGTGAAACGCTGAGTTTAGATGTTTAAACTGAACCTCTGACCGTTTGTTGTGTTTGTTTGCTCCACTCTCTGCAGGTCGGGGCTCAGACCTGTGCAGCAGGGCGAGTGGGTAACGTGCTCCTCGTGTCTGTAACCGTTACCTACCATAGAAGGCATTCACCTGGCACACCTGCTTCCCTCCAAACAAACACTGTTTGATGACTGCGTTAGTGACTCCATCTGTGAGAATGCAGGCCAGCGCTCGGTCAGCGCATCAGCGGGGCCGAGCTCAGGTAAACATCTGCGTGATGGAAAACAGCTGCACATCATATTTACATGTGTAGCAGAGATTCCTGTATGTCTGTCAGCGAATGAACACATGTTTGCGCGAAGGACGCGTCTGTCTGAGATCAGGTGTCCCGCCGGCCTCTTCCCGCTGTTTGTCTGTTGTTATTGTCTCGTCCGAGCGGTTGCGGTCCGGGTCCGAACTCTGACAGGCTTGTTTACATCCGCTGTAATTAAAGCAGTGCTGTAAGCCATGAGTCACAACTCCATCTGCACCGTGTCATCAGACGAGAGGGTGAGGAGAGAAAGACAGAGGGGAAGAAGATAAGAACATCATAGTCAGAGAGCGAGGTCACTCATAAACCCAGCCAACACGCCATGAAGCCTCCCATAATCCGCAGGGACTCTTCCTCATGATGAAGACAAGAGTGATATGATTAAAAAGTTTCAGGTGCAGAAACCCCAGGGTTTAAATTGATAAGGACCTGTTAGTGAAGTTTGTGTTTGAGTGCAGAGCTGGTGGGACTGTCCTCCTGTGGAGATCACGTGCTGCTGTGTGGATGCAGCGCCTCGTATTAGAAGCTACGAACCTGTTCTTTGCATGATCTTTATGTGATGGATGGAAAGTTCGTGACAGCCGCTGGCTGTCTCTGTGTCTTCCCTCAAAACTCTTTCAGTACCAAACTGTGGGCTAACTGAGGAAGAAGAGTGTGAAGGAACGCTGCGAACGTGCTGTTGTTTCCCCCACCCTCCCTCACAGATCTGAGTGCCATCGAGTTTTTTGCTGCCCCACTCCCTCTTTTCTTCTCTGAAAGTATTTCCTGTTTTGCTATTATCTGCTTTATTGAGCCGAGTGTGCGACGTACACTTTGCCATCATTTCCACAAAGCAGCAAATGACTTATGACCGCGCGTGGGGGAGGGGGCATCTGGCCTTGGGGTAGCAGGCCTCCTCTTCCTCCTCGCCTGGTCCTCGTTTCGGAGCATTTGCGCCTCCTTGTATGTTAGCTGCATGCCGATCTGGCACCTCCTCCTCGGGATGAGCTCTCCTCCTCCTCCCACCTCTGCATTGCAAACTCCAACATTAAATTGTGATAGATGAAGAGCGGAGGGCATTCATACAAATCAATGACTTTAGTGTATGTGTCATTAGCCCGCACCATGAAGCCAGCGGTCAGCGTCATAAATCACATCGTGATCGGCTGTCGGCCGTCCTGCGCATGCATTAGGCCACACAGGCATACCGAAGTCTGAAGGAGAGGAGAAGCGCTCACCCTCGTGCAGGAGTCTTTGGTGATGACTCAGCACTGCTGCACGCCACGGTGGCCATGATTTTATGACGGAGGGAGGAAACTTTCGACTTCACTTTGGCTAAAAGGTAACAGGTCTGAGCTCCCAAGCCGAGACAATGACGAACGTTAAAGATGGACAGAAACAGGATGAAGGAGCGCAGCTGAACGCACCGTGTTTTACAAATGGCAACATTTCTTTATACGCAGATTGTTTTGACTCTGCGTGATCAGAGACAACAAAGTGCTTCACATAAAAGAAGTAACCAGCGCTCCCTTGATGGAGTAAGTGATTCTGTGATTGTTTATTGATCTGTAAATCAGATTAATCGAATGTTGACGGTGAACTCACACATGAACCTTCACGCCTCCAAACTCAGGCTGGTGAAGATGAGCTCAATTTAGCATCTAGCTCAGTGGCAGCTCTTTATGACACAGCCCACAATATAACACAACATGTCAGTAATTACAATGCTGTAATCAAGCCAGATAACACACACCAATTAGTTAAACTGCAGGAATGTCTTAAAGACATAAAGACCTGGATGGCCGCTAACTTTCTGCTTCTTAATTCAGATAAAACTGAGGTTATTGTACTCGGCCCTGAAAAGCTTAGAAATATGGTATCTAACCAGATTCTTACTCTGGATGGCATCACCTTGGCCTCCAGTAACACTGTGAGGAACCTTGGAGTCATTTTTGACCAGGACATGTCCTTCAATGCACATATTAAACAAATATGTAAGACTGCGTTCTTCCATTTGTGCAACATCTCTAAAGTTAGAAATATTCTGTCTCAGAGTGACGCTGAAAAACTAGTTCATGCATTTATTACTTCCAGGCTGGACGACTGTAATTCATTATTATCAGGATGTCCAAAAAACTCGCTGAAAAGCCTTCAGCTGATCCAAAATGCTGCAGCAAGAGTCCTGACAGGGACTAGAAAGAGAGAGCAGATTTCTCCTGTTTTGGCTTCCCTTCATTGGCTTCAAAATCCTGCTCCTCACATACAAGGTCTTAAATAATCAGGCCCCATCTTATCTTAATGACCTTGTAGTACCATATCACCCTATTAGAGCACTTCGCTCTCGCTCTGCAGGCCTACTTGTTGTTCCTAGAGTATTTAAAAGTAGAATGGGAGGCAGAGCCTTCAGTTTTCAGGCCCCTCTTCTGTGGAAACAGCTTCCAGTTTGGATTCAGGGGACAGACACTATCTCTACTTTCAAGATTAGGCTTCAAACTTTCCTTTTTGCTAAAGCATATAGTTAGGGCTGGACCAGGTGACCCTGAATCCTCCCTTAGTTATGCTGCAATAGACATAGGCTGCCGGGGATTCCCATGATGCATTGAGTTTTTCCTTTCCAGTCACCTTTCTCACTCACTATGTATTAACAGACCTCTCTGCATTGAATCATATCTGTTATTAACCTCTGTCTCTCTTCCACAGCATGTCTTTATCCTGTCTTCCTTCTCTCACCCCAACCGGTCGCAGCAGATGGCCGCCCCTCCCTGAGCCTGGTTCTGCTGGAGGTTTCTTCCTGTTAAAAGGGAGTTTTTCCTTCCCACTGTCGCAAAAGGCCTGCCCAAAGGGGGTCATATGATTGTTGGGTTTTTCTCTGTATCTATGAAGCGCCTTGAGGCGACTTTTGTTGCGATTTGGTGCTATATAAATAAAATTGAATTGAATTGAATTGAATCAAGTGGAATTTCAATGTAATTTGCATGAAATATATTTATTTACCTACAAAGAATTAGAGGTAGGTACACTAGAATAAAGTCAGATTTTTACAGTAAACAAAGAAATAATTATTCTGTAAGTAAACTTCTTAATTACTTGAAGAACTTTATAAATGTCATACTTATTTTTTATATATTTATATATAATATACATATTCACTTTTAACAGTATATTGTAAATACACTGGAGTGTATAATCCTACCTTTTCACATTCTTTATTTATAATTTGTCGATGACGGCTGTTCCCCCAGCTTACAGTCGGCATTTAGTGGTTCGGTGATTCTGACTGGGAACCATGATGAACGTCTGCTGCTGTGTTCTTGAAATAAAACATGTTTAAACTTTGAATCCATAAATGAGGTTTGATTCAAAAGCTGCGCTGTTCACGTAACAGAATCGACTTTTGATGAGTGTGTTGTCAGTGTGACTCCTTAGTTTTACCTCAGGACTTTAGAGCAGCTACACAAAGTAAAATGAGAACTTTGAGAGAGAAACCAGATTGTTTGTAAAGCAACATGTGAACCTGAGCGGAGGCTCACATCTTATTGGCTAAAAGAACCTGAAAATGTGGAAATCTTCTGAACTCTCACTGATGACTCTCCGTGAAGCCTCTCCTGCAGCAAAACTGTTTAAAGTTTGAATTCATGGTGAGAAGAATATGGCTAAAGGGATCATTAATCAAGGTTAGCGCTCAATTAATCAAAGGAGGAGAGTCTGAGTCCCGCGACCCTGCTATCCAAACCAGAACCTGGGTGTCAATACTCTCTTCAGGGAGGCAGCGAGCCAGAACCACTGCTCCAGCCCAGTCAATAGAGAGGCCTGAAGATCAAGCTGTCCTCCCACACTGTCGTCCCCAGGAGGACCCAGCAGGAGGTAAACAGGCGTCCTCCGAGGCTGCCGGACGGGAGCAGTAATGTTATTCACGCTGCTGCAATCAGAGAAAAACTTCAGCAACGGTCCGTTGCACAAATTGCTCAAATTTAAAAATGGAATGTGAGAAAATCAAAGTTTGAAACTATAACTAAAAACAGACGGCCCTGATTTAGAAATCATTTAAAGATTATATGTAATTAAAAACAGCGAAAGACAGCAGGTCTCTTTGTGAGTGCGGGACACTGCTCGATTGTGTGCTGGTAACGACGTCAGGACCCGCTCGTCCTCGTGTTGGTGGGGTTCTCACGTTCAGGTTTACGATGTCGTCTTTGTTACATTTCGATGAGCGTGTCTGGAAACAGGCTCAGCGTGAGAGAGTCATGTGACCTGCATTCATTCAGGAGATGTTGGTTTTCACACTTCAAACAGGCCTCTGTTAGTTCATCGGGAACCAATACGTCTGTTTACTCGATAATAAAACAGAAGCTGTGCCAAACAGCTCATCTCAGGGGAGACGGTCGGCGTTTCATCTGAAGAAATTAAAAATAATCATCTATTTAGGAACAAAGAGCAGACTCCATGATTGTTCCTCAGCCTCTTTACTTTGTGAAATTAAGTGTAAGTCACTCATGTATTTGATAACGGATATAATTTGATCTCTAAAGATTTGGGAAGAACTCACTTTATCCCTCCACATCAAACGCTCGGCTCCATCAAGACCTCATTAATGTGCGTCTGCATTCAGAAACGACCGGTGTCCGTGGCCGTGTGACGACTCACCTCGTTAGAGACGCGAGCAGCTGATTTAAGGCCGTTCACAGCTCTCTCTTTAATGGACTCGGGCATTTTTCCTCTGCTCGCCTTTCATTCGGCAAAAGAAACGTGGCATTTGTTTTTTCCTACAGTCATTTATTAATAGTTTCTTTGGTTCTTCACTCCACAAGTTCAAATCCGAGCGTTTTCTGTTGGGACTGAATCGCACATTTGATTCAGACGATTCTCAGATTTTGGTCAGTTTTTGGTGAACGTGTTCCTCCGTGGCTTGCTGTCCCCCCTCCCTCGCTGTAGTTTGGGGTGATTTATAACCACTGACACCATTAGATGGGGGGTATTATTAGCAGATTAGAGAAAGGGAGAGGGGAGAGGGACACAGAGCGGGCCCGACTTTCTAAAGACGCCGTCCGCTGCTGGAATAACTCCCCTTTGACCAGCTTCCCAATTACAGTGGCTCATTCACTGCAGGTCACAGAGGACAGAGAATAAATATTCCCACATTATCTCCGCCGGTGAAACAGAGCAGAGAACAAGAGCGCCCACGGGGGATGGACTGTGGGGGGAGCGTCCTGCGGGTTATCAGGGAGGAAGGAGGCCGTGTTTGGTGTGGACGGATCAGGGAATCGGGATTTATTCATCACTCTGCCTCTCTCAACCCGGAACAATGGCCACCAATCCCCGACTTTCTTCCTGTTAAAAGGGAGTTTTTCCTTCCCTCTGTCAGCAACTGCTTGCTCGTTGCAGGTCGTTCGATTTTTGGCGCTTTCTCTGCATTGTCTTTACCAGTTGTGATGTGTATAAATAAAACTGGATGAAACGGCCTCTCTGTTAAATATACAGAGCGTTTCATGATTTCTACAATAAGACAGTGAGGTATGTAAGCATGAATCAGAACCTTTTTAATTTATTTGAAACCAACTCTCAAACTAATATTTTCCATCTTTGTCTCCTGCTGCTGTCTGCGAGCAGATGTTATGAAATTGTGTGTTTGTGTGTGTGTGTGTGTTGGGGGGCAGTGATCAGCTGTGTAACATGCCCAGCATCCACACGCTGGTACGAAACACCGTGAGAGTCTCACTGAGCTCCAGTTATCGCTGCTGCACGTGACATATGAGGTGATCATTAACGCTGTTAATTAGCTCACAGTTTAGAAAGGCTGCGGCTCCCATGGCAACAACTCACCTGTTCAAACTGTGATGAGAGGTGAGAGCAGAAAACTCGAGCGTGAGTAAGTTTGTCGAGTTTGTGCTGTCCTCGTGTTTTAATTATTTCTAAAGTGACACTTTGTCCATGCGAGGCTCTCGGCTGACGGCGGCGTGTGAAAGTCTCGTTCTTCCTGCCTCGTTTGTTTTTATCCTTTTAGTCCTGAGGAGTCTAATGAGTGTGTGTGGAGGGCCGCTTGCTCGCTGCCCTTAAATCAGTAATTGGTTTCAGCGCGGCGACTGTCGGGAAATTAACACATCACACGCTGACAGCTGTTCATTTTTCCGTCGTGCAAATGGACGCTGATTCGCCCAAAAACATCAGAAATGAGTGGTTGCCGATCAAAGGGCCACTTTCAAGGATGGGATGCCGCCCTCTGCTTCATCCCGTCTCTGCAACAAGCAAAGAAATCACTGCAGCTGTGTGTGTGTGTGTGTGTGTGTGTGTGTGTGTGTGTGTGTGTGTGTGTGTGTGTGTGAGAATGCTCACACGTCAGCTTACCTTATATGACAGGCGGCTCTCTGAAAATCGTTTCACTAAACTCTGAAGACCTCAGCAGGTGTGATGAGGATTTCATACTGTATCTCACTGACAGGTGTCAACATGTCAACCCTATAATGGCCTTTGTATTACATTTGATACATGAGTTCCTGAGACCTCTATCCCATCAACAGGATCAATACTTGCCATCATTTCAAAATGTTATGGACAAAAGTATTTTTTGTCTAAAATTATCATTGTTGTTAACAAAAAGTTGCCAAAGATGGCCAATGTATCAAATGCAATACAAAAAATATATATAATAAAAATATATCACACACAACATGATATCGAAAAAAAAAAAAGGATTTTGTAATGAGGGTTAGAAAACATCTCAGTTCCAAAAAATCTAAATTTTCTGGCTATTTTTTGATGGGTTGGGTAGGACAGGGTTAGTGAAGCAGGACTAACTCATTCTCGATGTGAGGTATACCTCATCGTCGGTCAGAACCCCGAACCCTCCACATGTTCATTTTTAAGGTGTGCATGTCTCTTTGAACGGCAGGAAGCTGGGCTGCAACTTCTTTAAAGAGTGGCTTCTCTGTCAATTTTTTTCAGCTTTACCTGCAATGAAATCATCCAGTAATGCAAAGACACACGTGAACCACCCTCAGCTTTTATCTCCTATCGTCACTCAGTGATTGGTTAATCACTGGAGTACTTCCTGCCACTCTAACTGTAAAATCACCTTTCAAAGAGTTCTTCAGGTAACCTTGGCATGAACTCAGCTGTTGAGCTGATGCTATCAGTGTGATGCAGCGCTCGTCTTATCAGCGACCAATTGCAAATAAACCCGATCGATGAGCAGAGTCTGTGTCAAGAGAATGGATGAGGCTGAATTAAGAACCAGGTAGAAGTTCAGCAAATGAAGATGTAGCTGAGCTGCAGTCAGCTGACGAGTCACATGACACACGTCGGATTTAAATGATGCGAACATATTAGCAGTGATAATCGGACAGTTTTTCTTTCATTTGAGAATATTTTCACTGTCATTGTGTAACAGTAAAAATAAATTTCAGCTTTATTTAGCCAAATCACAGCAACAGTCGCCTAAAGGCGCTTTAGATTATGAGGAAGACCCTTCATGTACATAACTCTCCTGTAATTAAATTACAATATAACTATATTTATTTACAAATACTTGTACACTACAATAAGGTGGTAAGAAGGAAATAACCATACTGTAAATAAATGTAAGTACTGCATGAATAATTGTAATTTTTAATTCTTGGTAATTTTACAGAAATAAAAGCAATATTTATGTCTTACATTTGAAGCATGGTCTGGGTTGTATTACGGAATCACCTTGGCTGACTTCACACCTAAAGAGCAAATCAAAACAAAATAAATCTGTCAAGACGGGACGTCAGGCTGATGAGGCTCTGTGACACAGGTTGGCTGTTTTCTGAAAGTGTCGGAGAAAACCTTTATTCTGAAAATCTGTGGAGCAGATCCTTTTTTTCTGGTAGCGGTCGTAATGACACACAATGTGCCGGTGTTTAGGAGGAACCAATCTGTGCATTGATCGCTGTAATCCTGCCCACGACCACCAGCTTTAGGTTACTTTATTCGGATACTCTGTTTGTTCCCGCCGCGAGCAGCACCTTAACATGAGCTTGTTTATCGGTCATAGAGTGACATAAAACAGAAGCAGAGAGACGGACCTGGTGGTCCCACATCCACCAGCTCACCTTCAAAGCACTTTGGGATTTTATTTTATCCACAAGCTCAGCCAGCAGAAACTGCTGGGTGTTACATATTGGCTCTCTCTTACAGTATTTAGTATTTCCTGTAAAAGGTTCCTCTCTCTTTGAGACATACACACATATTCTGCTCGTAAACATGTATTCACACACACACACACACACACACACACACACACACACACACACACACACACACACACACACACACA
>NW_005187420.1:5130875-5139818 GCF_000239375.1 Pundamilia nyererei
TGTGTGTGTGTGTGTGTGTGTGTGTGTGTGTGTGTGGGTGAGCACATGTCTCAAAGCGAATGAGGGAAAGTGAGAGCGAGCCCCGGACATCTCATAAATCCCTCAAAAACTACAGCCGGATAATAGCCCAATTAACCTTTTCATTCTTCCCCTCTCGTCAGTGAAATCCTCATTCGCTCGTTTTTTTTATAATAATATGAACTTCTCCTTCCCCACCTTTCATCAGATCAGAGCAAAACGAGGGGCTTGACCTGCACACAATAAGGATTCATGGCAGCGTACAAAAATATCCAGGTTTAATTTCCACACTACATCTCTCTCTCTCTCTGAGCGCTGACCTTATTTATGAGGGTGACTTTGTGAAGGACCAATGCCTGGATTAGAGAACAAAGGATGGAGGGTACAGTACAAGGTTGGAGGGGTCAGGGAGAAAGGATCTGATGGTGAGGACACCTGGAGGAGCATGGCGGAGGATGTTGGAGAGTATAACACGCTGATTTTGTCCTCAGTCTGTTTGTAGTTAAAACTCAAAGCCACGATGGAAACGTCCTTGATGTCACATTGCAGTTAAAGCTGTGAGAGCTGTAATGTTTGAGGTAATGAGTGAACTGGAATTACATCACAATGACGGAGTTTATTTTCGTATTTCTATTCCTTCTTCACAAATCTCGGAGCGCTCCCACACCCATGCTGTTATCTGAAGACCGCTGAATGTTATGATTAATGTTGTTCCTGATACAAACAGTTCACCAGAATAATAACAGAATAATGTGCCTGAAAACGCTTCTGAAAAGTGATGCCACAGCTGAAGCTTCTTAAGCCAGCATTCTCTCTGACATCCAGCAGGGGGCGAGTGCTCTGGGGACCGATTGTAATGACGCCTATGGGAAAAGGAGCCTACTGCTCAGCTGATTACTGAGCTCTTTAATGAAGAGATTCTGGCTTCAGGTCTGACTGGAACGTGGTGTTCATGTTGGAGATCATGAAGCAAGATTATGCTTCCATGTGAGTGTGATGCGTTTCTCAGACTGTCCAATAGATCCACCTCGCACTCACTACGTCCAGGTTTCACCACGGGGTCACATTCATCGTTCTGTGCTGCAGCAGACACCAAGAAGTAAAGTGTTTCTTTTAGCGCAATCAGTGGCTAAAAGCCATCTGAGCAGATCACATGATCTTAAAAATCAAAAGAAAATCCAGAAAAGATGAAAATGCTGTTTGAATGCTGTTTACATCAGTTTAATAAAGTATCCTGAGGCTGATTGTAGGGTCTGCCTTTCCACAGAAAGTACCTTGAGGTAACTGTTGTTGTGATTTGCCGCTGTACAAATAAAATTTAATTGACTCTGAACTTCATCCGTTGGAGAGGCTTCAGAGATCCTTATCTGCAAATACATAGCTGATATTCAGACCTGACACAGAGGTGGACCTTTACACAAAGTTCCTGCAAGAGAGGAATGGACATTCATCAAAGATGGCCGATATGATCCCTGATATGCCTACATTATATTTCACTGGGGTACCTAATAAACTGAGCAGTGAGCATGCAGCAGTAAACGGTGGACAGATTAACTGAGGCACATTATTCACTGGTGTCTGCAGAAGGATCCAGAGATGATGGAGGGGAGCCGTTCGGCTTTCCGTTAATCCCACTGTACAGAAACTGGCTGCGTGCAGCTGCTGTGCAGCAGGGGGCGCTCTCACATGTTCCTCAGTAACAGGAGTGAACGGAGCTAAACATTTGAAAAATGACGACATCCAGAAAAAGATATTTCATTTGAGTTTCCATGAACCCAACGAGTCGACCTGAGTCGTGCTGATTGGTTGGTCAATAAACAAACAGGACCAAAACGCTCAAACGCTGGGTGACCTCACTGAGCGCCATTCATCCCAGACAAGCTTGAAAACACCCCACGGAACAGGAAGTGCAAAGAGGGGGCGCTTACATTAGAAGTCTTCTGGAACTTGTCATGTCAATCCCTCGGATCCCGTGTGCGTGTGTCTGAGTACAGTAAAAGCAGACAGATGTAAGCAGCGATGTTTGTGGAGTGTGACGCTCGCCCTCCTGGCTGGCGCCGCCCGGCTCCTCGCGTTGCGCCCAACATGAACTTGGTGCTGTTTTCAATCTTGTCTCTTTTCAGACGTGGCGCAGGAGCGGCGTAGAGAGGGGGCTGCCGTGTCGGGTGAAATTGGACTGCCTCTCCCCATTATTGTAAACATCATGCGAGCAGACAGGCGAGCGGGTCGCTGGGACGCGGGACGAAGGGGCGCTGCCTGGGAGAGTGCCGCTAAAACACATCCATTAAGGCCCAAACTGCATCTGATTTACATGTTCACACTTTTAAACCTGTCACTGGAGAAAAGTCTTCCTTTCTCCTCATCCTCGGGGAAAAAAATCTCCTCTTTCAGTGCAAAGTCATGCTCGCTTTTGTGCTGTGGTAAATAAATGACAGCCAATAGGATTTGTGGGTTTCTTCCTCATTACAGTGTGTGCAGAACTTAACGACCTTAACGTCAGCACAGCTGCAATCATCCGTCAGGGCACCAATTAGTTTCATCCACGGCCCGAGATGGTGGCAGAGAGCTCAAAGAGTCTCGGGTCCAGCTGCAATTTCTATCAGGGAGAAAAAAACGCACATACGACAAACAGAAACATTCATTAAGATGAAGAGACAGAGAACAACACCGGGCTGAGTCATTAGAGGAGCGAGCGTGCTTTACAGCGGGGACAGGAAGCACTGCAGCATGTGAACAATAATCATGATTGTGTAACGTAAAAAATCTGTTCAGTCACATCCAAAAATGTTCTGTTCTCGCTTATTGGATCTGACCTCATTAACAAACGCACTCCTTCTGCACATTTATAAAATCCGCTCAACTCCTTCCTGATGTCCCGCCGTGCCTGGACTCCCTGAAGATGGTACTGTGGTCGAGCAGAGCGACTGCGTTCACACTGACACTGCATACGTGGGGGCACAGCGCTTTTGACACAATGGACAGATATGTTAAGAGAGGTTAGAAAGTTAAAAGGTTAAAAGTTATCTGTATCATAGACAGCCATTTGTACAAACTGGTCAGTCAAAATGTGTGCTGGAATATTCCCTGTGGTGTCCCACAAGGTTGGGTCCTAAACTTTGGGAAAAAACATACTGAAGTTTGTGGTTTTTGCAGATGATACAAGGTAAACTGATAAAAAACACGTTATCGTTGAATTTATTCAAAGCCAAAATTATGTTGTTTGGAAATTGAGAAATTTATTCACATGCAAATTAGAAATTCATAAAATGTCCATTAAAAAGTATTTGGAAAACACAAACTGGAAACCACAAATCCAACACTTTTGTAACAAGATGGCAAAAACTATATAAGCAGGGCACATCCTGAACAATGAAACACTGCAACTGTTGCCACCATATTTAAATTGCTGTGTTCTAATCTGGGGTAACACTAACAAGAGTTCTCTAAAGAAATATGCAAAAAAGAAAATTACATAATGTTTGGTATCGTGAACACAAAGGATCTTTTTTTAAAACCACAAGTTATGAAATTCATGGATTTGGTACAATTTAAAACCACACAGGTGATTTTCAAAGCAAGTCATAATATGCTTCCAAGTAATATTCAACATTTCTTTAAGAATTGAGAGAGAAGGTGTGACCTGAGAGGAAGATGCAGGTTGAAGCAGCACTCTTAAAAACAGTTTGTGGAATGAGTTACACAAGGACATTAAACAAAGTGGAAATATTGCACAGTATAAGAATAAATCCAAGCAATACATATTTGATGGGTTTATATATTGGGGTTATGGGTATACAGGGAGTGCAGAATTATTAGGCAAATGAGTATTTTGTCCACATCATCCTCTTCATGCATGTTGTCTTACTCCAAGCTGTATAGGCTCGAAAGCCTACTACCAATTAAGCATATTAGGTGATGTGCATCTCTGTAATGAGAAGGGGTGTGGTCTAATGACATCAACACCCTATATCAGGTGTGCATAATTATTAGGCAACGTCCTTTCCTTTGGCAAAATGGGTCAAAAGAAGGACTTGACAGGCTCAGAAAAGTCAAAAATAGTGAGATATCTTGCAGAGGGATGCAGCAGTCTCAAAATTGCAAAGCTTCTGAAGCGTGATCATCGAACAATCAAGCGTTTCATTCAAAATAGTCAACAGGGTCGCAAGAAGCGTGTGGAAAAACCAAAATAACTGCCCATGAACTGAGAAAAGTCAAGCGTGCAGCTGCCAAGATGCCACTTGCCACCAGTTTGGCCATATTTCAGAGCTGCAACATCACTGGAGTGCCCAAAAGCACAAGGTGTGCAATACTCAGAGACATGGCCAAGGCAAGAAAGGCTGAAAGACGACCACCACTGAACAAGACACACAAGCTGAAACGTCAAGACTGGGCCAAGAAATATCTCAAGACTGGTTTTTCTAAGGTTTTATGGACTGATGAAATGAGAGTGAGTCTTGATGGGCCAGATGGATGGGCCCGTGGCTGGATTGGTAAAGGGCAGAGAGCTCCAGTCCGACTCAGACGCCAGCAAGGTGGAGGTGGAGTACTGGTTTGGGCTGGTATCATCAAAGATGAGCTTGTGGGGCCTTTTCGGGTTGAGGATGGAGTCAAGCTCAACTCCCAGTCCTACTGCCAGTTTCTGGAAGACACCTTCTTCAAGCAGTGGTGCAGGAAGAAGTCTGCATCCTTCAAGAAAAACATGATTTCCATGCAGGACAATGCTCCATCACACGCGTCCAAGTACTCCACAGCGTGGCTGCAAGAAAGGGTATAAAAGAAGAAAAACTAATGACATGGCCTCCTTGTTCACCTGATCTGAACCCCATTGAGAACCTGTGGTCCATCATCAAATGTGAGATTTACAAGGAGGGAAAACAGTACACCTCTCTGAACAGTGTCTGGGAGGCTGTGGTTGCTGCTGCACGCAATGTTGATGGTGAACAGATCAAAACACTGACAGAATCCATGGATGGCAGGCTTTTGAGTGTCCTTGCAAAGAAAGGTGGCTATATTGGTCGCTGATTTGTTTTTGTTTTGTTTTTGAATGTCAGAAATGTATATTTGTGAATGTGGAGATGTTATATTGGTTTCACTGGTAAAAATAAATAATTGAAATGGGTGTATATATTTGTTTTTTGTTAAGTTGCCTAATAATTCTGCACAGTAATAGTCACCTGCACACACAGATATCCCCCTAAAATAGCTAAAACTAAAAACTACTTCCAAAAACATTCAGCTTTGATATCAATGAGTTTTTTGGGTTCATTGAGAACATGGTTGTTGTTCAATAATAAAATTATTCCTCAAAAATACAACTTGCCTAATAATTCTGCACTCCCTGTATGTATATGATGAGCCTATAGTTGTGCTATTGTATAGAATGAGAATATTAATGTTGGTGATATTTTTCTATACACAGCTGATTGTGTTTATATGCATGTACACATGTATTTGTATATGTACAGATACCGTTTTGGTTTGGAGATCGTAGATAAAGCTGCTGCTTCTTCCTGCTCCTGTTCAAACACCTTTTCTTTTCTTTCAAATCATTTTGTTTTCATGTTTTTCATTTTCTGTGTTTGTTTTGTTCAAATTTTAGATGTTTGAAAAGAAAGACACAAGATGTTCAGCTTTCTGGGGTTGTGTATCGGTGTATGGACATGCCGTCACTTATGATCTGAATGATAACACGGGACATGAAACATAGCTAATATAAATGTCCGCTGGTGTTTCTGGGATCTATTTGTGATTTCTACTCGAAAACAAAGGATTTTTATCCTGTTAGGTAAGAAAAAAGATTTCAGATCTTCTTCGCTCCTTTCGTTTACAGCAAGAAAAGAAGGAAATAGATATTCCATAAGTGCTGTTTAAGTACATATGATGTTGAATATTAGCACAATCCAGAGAGCTATGATTAGGTCCCTTTTTTGCTAAATAAGAGTATATTAGACCATTTATCAAGCAGAGAGGAAACAGTGACATGCCTTCCTCCTTCCATTCATCATGATTACAGCTGCATCAGCCCCAGTTTGTGTCTCAGGTCAGGAAGCTGTGAGAGCAGTTCAAGGCTCAAGGAAAAGGCAGGAAATCTCGCATTTGATGGCACATCACAAGGTCAGCACATGCATGTGATCCATGCACATCAAACGTGAATATACATGTTTAGTCTGTAAAAGCAGAGGCAGACAAACAGGGAACATGATGTTCCCCCTGAGGACACAACAAATAAAATCATGACTGATTATAGGAGCAGACACTGTCCTCAGGTAAAGGTAACACTGTGTCAGTAAACGCAGACGTGGCAAATGAGACGTTTGCCACGTCTCATTGTTTATTAACGTAGATATTAAAGTGTGATAACAGCGACTCCTACAGGACAGGTAAGGTAGTCTGTAGAGCATCCTCAAATCGTGCTAAGGCATGTCAGTCTTGTGTTTCAGACTGAGCAGCAGCTAGCTGCTGACATTAACTGCTGTTAACTTGTCCTGCAGCTTGAAACCAGGCGCCGTCGCTTTGAAGCATTGTCTAAACGACCTTTAATTAGCTTTGTGGAGGTTGGTGGTTTGATTCCTGGATGCGCCGGTCTGTCCAGTCAAGAAGTCTGAGCTGCTCCTGATGTGTTCATCAATGCGTGAATGATAGAAAACAGAAAAAGGCGCTTGTATGAATGTGTGTGAGAGATATGCATATATAGGGGAGACCGGGGATAGTTGTAACGTGGGTCAGTTGTAACACTTCCAATTTCTCCAATCAGGGCTAAGTTTCAAATGATGTGACTAATCCTGTGCATGCCCAACTCAGTTCTGCTATCACATGTGAAAAATCAGCACATTTTGTCAAACACAGACAATTTAACACGAAAAAAAGCAATTTGTATGCCAAAAAGTAAGTTTTTCTACTTTATTTCAATTTCTAATAGAATTATCTGCTTTGCAGTTAAACTCATCAAACTTAAATTATGTTATTTGTATGTCTATGGGGATATATTCTGTGTAGGTCTTTAGTGCTAATGTTTTATCCATTGGCTGTAATGTTAGCTAGTTCATGGCTATAGGAGTCTGGGTCAGTTGTAACAGCAACAGTCTGGGTTAGTTGTAACAATAATGCAGATGTTACCACACTATTACTTTAACTTATATTAAACAAGTTGGGGCAACGACATCAGCAGAGAGAGGTTCACTGGTTGCTTTTGTATATGCGGTTAATGCCATTGGCAACACAATTCCTCCACTGTTTGTGTTCCCACGCATACATTATGCAGACCACTGTGTCAGAGATGGACCAGTAGGAAGTACTGGTAGTGGAAATAAATCAGGATGGGTGCAAGAAACAGATTTCCTCATCTTTCTGAAGCACTTTGCAAACCACACCAAGGTAAGCCATGATAAAAAGTAATGGAATTGCGATGCTGGTGAACAACTACATTTTTTCAGCTTCATTGTTATGTTCAAAATTGGTGCAAGAGTTGTAGGTTATAATGCCCACTGAGCCAATGAGGCCAAACTCAAGAAAGACCAACCAAAATTAATGAAATATTCAGTTACAGAAAATTCCATAATTTCTCTTTTTTGGGGGGGTTGGTATATGTTCAAAGGCTAGATTTCTGCATTCTGTCACACACACACACAGCTACATAAATGGCTCTAAGTGCATTCATGTGTTGAATAAACAAAGATTACATGTTAAAGTTTTGTTAGTACCCTTATTTCATTGTGTTACATTTTACCCCAGGATATGTTACAACTAATCCAGACTGGGGTTAATTGTAACATTTCACTCTTTGTGTTTGAGGCCATATCATGCAATGAGTAATTGTGCTGCAGAGAAAATAGCTGCACTATTTAATAGCCGAGACATGTAAATACTTTGCATTACATTTTGAATCCACTACCTTAAAAGAGCTCCAATTTACAGACAGAAATGTCAAAAATGTTACAACTATCCCCGGTCTCCCCTATATATCAGAAGATGGAGCTTTCATCTGTTTCAGACCTGCTCTGTACATTAAGAGATACAGTAGCTTGTGGAAAAACCTAGATCACTGGTGAATCCAAGATGCCTACCACCCATTGGCTGGAGCTCGTCCTCCTGTTGTAAAAAGTTAAACTGACCCTCACAGCCACGCGTCTTTATTCTCCTCCAGCCTCCATCGGTCTGCTCCACAAGTATGAATATAGACTCTGTCGCTAGCAGCGAAGATGTAGCCGCCAAAACTTCAGTCTGCAAAATAAGCCCGACTGTAGCCTGGATGCAGAAGTGACCGCTGCAGAGTTAAAGGCCGTGCGTCGCTCTGCTGTATCATAATGGCGAGTCACGAACGGCGGCTCAGGAATCGGCGCAGAAGCAGAGGAGAAGGACGCTCAGCCATCATGGCGGGTAAAATGACTTCCTGTTTGATGAAAAGGCGTGCTGAGGGTTTGGGAGGACTGTGATTGCCACGCAGAGGGCCAGACCATTATATCAGTGAATCTTTGTTAAGCAGCCCCTGAGAGCGGCTGACAGCATAATTAATCTTCCATATGAACAAAGGAGCCACTCAATAGTCCCGAGGACGCTTATTAAAAAATACTAAACACCCCCCCATACCGCCCCCGGCTCCAAACAGAAAGAAGGAGAGCGGGTAAGGTTTTTGTTTGGCAGTGTGGTGCAGAGGGTTTATGGGACGAGAGGTGGAGGGCGGGTCGAGGGTGGAGGAGGGGACGGCGTGATGGCAGAATGATGGATAATTTCCTGAGACAGTCAGCGATATTAAACAACAACAAGCAAATAGTTTTAATTAGAAATGTGAGATTAGCACAATCTTTCCCTCATGTGAATATCCAACACACACACACACACACACACACACACACACACACACACACACACACACACACACACACACACACGGCATGTCCTTGTCACATATTGTTCAGACCTGAGTGT
>NW_005187420.1:5140226-5143523 GCF_000239375.1 Pundamilia nyererei
AAGATTAGGCTTCAAACTTTCCTTTTTGCTAAAGCATATAGTTAGGGCTGGACCAGGTGACCCTGAATCCTCCCTTAGTTATGCTGCAATAGACGTAGGATGCCGGAGGATTCCCATGATGCACTGGGTGTTTCTTCTTCATACTTCATGTTAGCGTTTGTCTTCTCTCTGCTGTAGGGTTAGGGTTATTCTCTGTCCTCAGCAGTGTTGCCACAGTTATTTTGAAAATATAATATATTACTGACTACTGATTACTCCTTCCAAAAGTAACTTAGTTACTTTATTGATTACTTTATTTTCAAAGTAACTAAGTTAGATTACTAGTTACTTTATTAGTTACTTTCAGAAGCTGCCAATAACAATCCCCACTGCCTCAACATCGACCGGTCACTTTATTGGAAGTGTATTTTAACAGTAATGTCAACAATATATCTCCTGACATTTGAAGTTGAACTTAAAACTTTCTTCCTGACAGAAATACTTAAAAATAAAGACAGTCTTGTTACCTTAAAATACTTTTTATAAAAAAAATAAGTTGACTTCATTTCACATAAATGCTTTTTTTAAATAAAAAATAAGAGTCTTTCTTGACTTCCCTTAAGACACTTTTTATACCATCCACATGTAAGCACTATTGTCCACTTTTGTAACTTTGGACTAATCTTGTGAAAAAAAGAGACTGCAGGTCCAACTTAAATAAATTGCTTTACTTCCTTGCAAGTAATTGATTTAAGTTAATCTACTTGACAACTTTAATAAGTTTATTAAGTAACTTTGATAAACTTAATTCAATTACTTGTTGGATTTCCTGTGCTCTTTTTTTCAGTATATGGTGTCATCGCATGTTATGGGGGAAACAGTAGAGTGGAGCGAGTAAACCAGTAGTTGCACCTCATTAACAGAAGCTTCTCAAACCTTTTGTCAGAAAGTTGATTTCTTTTAGGCGTGAGCACCAAACCATTCTCAGCCGAGAGGATTTCTGACAGATCTGAAAAAGTGACATCATCGTCTTTGGGGGTGGACTCTTCCTCCTCCGTCTCATCATCGGACTCCGTGACAGGATAATAAACTTGAAAAACCTTAACAAAGTTGGATCCATTATCAGTAACTGTTGCAACTACTTTGTTGAGTAATCCATAAGAGGAGTGGATGTTTTCGATTTCTATACCAGTGACATCATACGTGTGTCTACCACGAATTCGGCTACGTGCTAATGCAACCTTGTGGCGCTCTAATGTGGTTCTACTGATCCAGTGGAGTGTTACTCCCATACAGCTTCTGTTGTTAGCAGTCCAAATATCTGCGGTAGTTGAAACAAAGTCAATCTCATTCAGTGAGGCCTTCAGATTTCTCTCCATTTCTGTAAACTCCTTCTCCAGGTAAGAAACAAAAGTCGTGTGGTGAGGCAGCTCAGCATTAACAGAAGTAGGGATCTTCTTTATTATGGTACGAAACGAGGGCGAGTCAACAGTGTTTATAGGTAGCATTTCTTCTACAATATACTGCACGACCAACTTCCTCAATTCTTCATCCCTTACTGGTTTTTCACCAAAGTCCAACTTTTGTTGTTTGGGTGGTGTAGGACCTTCTGTGGAAGTCATGGCTCTCTGCTTCAGACCACTTGGTGGGACTCTCTCTGTGAGTTTGACTGTGCTGTGCTGCGACTCCAAATGTTTCTTTAAGTTTGACGTAGTGTTTTTGAAGGTAGATAACACTTTTTCGCCAATACAGAGTGTACAACGAACCTTAATATTGAAATCTTTAGTTGACAGAAACTCAAAATAGTGACTATATTTCCAGCTAAAGAACAAACATCTCCCTCCCTCCATTGTTGTTTACACTTTTTTACGTCGCTGGCTGCTTGTGAGCAGGAAACGTGACCTGGTCACGTATGCGTTTGTCATCCACCGAGACGAAAAGTAGAAACCAAATCTTTTTGCTTAAAAAAATACAGTGGTTTGGACAAGTAACTTTAATCTGATTACAGTTGTGGAAATAGTCATGCATTAGATTAGCCGTTACTGAAAAAGTGGTCATATTCAGTGTAATGTGTTACTAAGTAATGTGTTACTGGCATCACTGGTCCCCAGATACTGATCCTGGATCTTTTGAAGGTTTCTTCCTGTTAAAAGGAAGCTTTTCCTTCCCACTGTCACCAAGTGCTGCTTATGGGCTCTCTCTTTCATATTGTAGTGTTCTTATATATACACAGGAGCTTGAGACAGCTGCTGTTTTCAGTTGTCTAGCTCATCTAAACAGAATCCAGTGAAATCATTGATTCTTATTAACTGATGAAATGTCCAGCTGAGCTTTCACTGTGACATCATCACTTGAAACTGCACTTTAACTGTTGATGGAAGAAAAACCCTGCAGACTTGACGTGAGCTGAGACGCTGCTGGCACAGTTTACTGCTCATCCTCATTGATCTGTGAATGATTAACAGCTGTTATCGTCTCTCTGTGGGACTGAACTGGATGCTTGTTAAGGGGGCGGAGTCCATTAAGTCTTCTGAAACAGGTCTCTTTCTCACACACAGACTCCCTGTTCTGGATCATTTCTGCAACCACAAAATTACTTTAATATATTCCCAGTGTTACTTCTGAATATTAATAAAATATCAATTATTAATTTTGCCTTTGGCATGGCGAGATCTACTAGTTTTAATTAGTGTACTGTACTTCACAATTAAAAAATAACTGATGACCATACAGACGACCGTGACGTACTTTCTTGTTGTTGTCAACAGTGGCGCCGCTCTTCCTCCTTCTTTTCCTTTGGTGCCCGAAGCCATCGAGCCCCATTTTGACAAAGTGCAACATGAAAACAAGATAATGAGACGGATTCAGGGCTTTGGAGAACTGCAGAAGAAGAAAGACGGGACTCTAATCAGAAGGAAGAGATTCTGTTTCTGATGATGCTGACTGACCTCGCGAAGCACCACCAGCAAGCCGCCATCAGGACAGTTTGTTTAATGTAGGAAACGCACAGCCCTTGCTGTGCTGACCATGACGAACTGGTAATGCTGTGATGTCAGCGTCTGTGCGAGGAGCAGGAAATCTGTCCATGTCAGTTCTGCTCCACAGAACTCTGATAACTGAATAACAACCCATCTGCCTCCTGCTCACAGCTGGTTACCTTTGTCCAGGTACTGGATACAGGTACTGTTTTTTGTTGTTGTTGTTGAAGCTAAAGTTTCACATTCATGCACTGCACTCTTGCTGAAGTTAGAATGTTAGAGTGATTCGTGCAGGTGTGGTAGAGGTGATGATGATGTTGCAGTTCAATTCAATTCAATT
>NW_005187420.1:5144413-5148276 GCF_000239375.1 Pundamilia nyererei
GACTAGAAAATGCATGTAAAAAGAAAAATAAATTGTATAGAGATTATATAAAACTTAGAACAAAGCCTGCTGAAATGAAATATAAAGTTTATAAAAATAAGTTAGTATTAATTATCAGAAAGGCTAAGAAAGAGTATTATAATAAATTATTTTACAAAAACAAAAATAATGTTAAGGGTACGTGGAATATCTTAAAAAACATATTGGGTAATAAATATACATCTTTAAATGTACCTACTTACTTTAATAAGAAAAATAAGGTCGTATGTGATATGAATGAATTGGTAAATGAATTGAATTCTTTTTTTGTAAATATTGGGCCTAACCTGGCAAACTTAATTAGAAAACAGGATGATTCAGAATGGAAAGGAGACAGCAGAGTGGTACAGTCTATGTTTTTAGGGGAAATCACTGAAAAAGAAATCATAGCTATTGTAGCAGAATCTAAAAACAAGACATCCACTGACTGTGATGGGTTAGACATGGTCATCGTAAAAAAGACCTTGGATTGTATAATCAAACCTCTCTGTTATATTTTTAATCTCTCATTTTATTCGGGTGTATTTCCTGACCGAATGAAAGTGGCAAAAGTTATCCCTCTTTATAAATCAGGAGCCAGACATAGTTTTAATAATTATAGACCAGTATCATTGCTATCACAGTTTTCTAAGTGCTTGAAAGACTCTTTGCACAAAGATTTGATAGTTTCATTGAAAAACATCAACTGTTAAGCGAAAGTCAGTACGGATTTCGACGGAACAGATCAACAGCAATAGCATTAATGAATACTATTGAAGACATTTCATCAGCAACACATCATAATAAATATACTATAGGGGTATTCATTGATTTAAGAAAAGCTTTTGACACTCTGCAACACTCCATCTTGATTTCTAAGTTAAGAACTTATGGTGTGAGAGGAATAGTATTGAACTGGTTAAGCAGCTATTTAGATAATAGGTTTCAGTATGTGCAGTGTTTAGGCGACTCATCTGATAGAATGAAAATAGAATGTGGGGTCCCTCAAGGTTCTGTTTTAGGACCAAAACCTTTTAATTTATATATAAATGACATTTGTGATGTGTCAAAAATGTTGAATTTTGTTTTGTTTGCAGACGATACAAATTTTTATTGTTCCGGAGAGAACTTGAAAGAATTGGCTAAAATTATGGTTATTGAAATGAAAAAAATTAAAAAATGATTTGATGTAAATGAGTTATCACTGAATTTGGAAAAAACAAAGTTTATGATATTCGGAAACCGTGTAAAGGAGGAAGAGACAGTATTATCTGTACAGGGAGTATTAATTGAAAGAGTGACAGAATTCCGTTTTCTGGGTGTAATAGTGGATGACAAGTTAACATGGAAACCACATATTGAACATGTTAAAAAAAAGTTGGCTAAAAGTGTTTATATCCTGGGTAATGTTAGATATATATTAGATTGCAAGACAATGAGAATATTATATTTTTCATTGTTTCTACCCTATCTGAGCTATTGTGTTGAAGTATGGGGGAATACATACGTGACTAATATGAAACCATTATATTTATTACAGAAGAGAGCGCTTCGAATTATGCATAATGTTAAATATAGAGAACACACTAATAATTTGTTTATAAAATCGAAATTATTAAAACTAGAAGACATAGTGAAATTACAGACTTTAACTATTATGTTTAGGGCAAAAAATAAAACACTACGTCTTAAGTTACAAAGTTTATTTGTATTGTGTTCAGAAAATGGAGGAAGTTTTATTTCAAGCACCGGTTTGCTCGAACCACATGAAGGCAAATGTGTCCAACAGTCACAGGCATAAGAAACTGGAAATCTCTCAGTGATCATCTTAAGTGTTGTATAAATGTTTCTCAATTTAAAATCTGCTATAAGAATAAAATGATGAACCAATATGAAGAAGTTGAAAAAAACAGAATTTAATTGTAGAAAAATGATCCTTTTAGTTTGATATTTAGTGGTATTGCTCATTGTTGAGTATATTGTTCTGTTTGCTTTGTTTTGTTTTGTTATGTGCAGAAAATTGTCATAGCGTAATTTTGGTTGCCTACTTGTATTATCACAGATAGGGGGCAGGTATCAATAAGAATTTATTCTTCTTCCTGCTCCTTTTCATGCATGGAAACAGTGTTACTTTAATTGAAAGGAAGATTGTGTATGGGAATATATTACTGCTGTGTGTGAAACAAAAATTAAAATAAATAAATAAATAAATAAATAAATAAATAAATAAATAAATAAATAAATAAATGTCACACAGCGTCAGTATGTGGCGAGTCGGGATGAGACCGTGTTGCGGGATGAGACCGTGTTGCGGGATGCCACCTTGGTGTCATGGTTCTGGTGGATTATACCTGAGTATTTGTTTTATTGCCTTCCTTGTGTCTTGCTGGCTGGAACTGGGGACTGGATGCTCTTTGACTTCTATTAGTGAAACAGAAAAAAAGAGGAGAAAACGACATCCAGAAGCACAGGATTCATGACACAAACACACCCAGATGAGGAAGCAGAGAAGAAGAGTTTGAACCCCCCTAATGGTGTTGGCATGAGATTTGAGAGTTTAATATTGCATGCGGATGGATTTTTTTTCCCTTTTTGTGCAATTGACCAACATGACATGCCTAACTGTATAAATGGGTTGCTTTATGATGATAAGATCACTGGCTAATAAGATATTTATGTGACACGCTGACAGATCCATCTCCTTCCTTCCCTCTTCTTGCCATCTTCATGCCTCGCTGAGCCGGTGAGGATCACACTCAAATTCTCCAAATGGGGTCGTTAAATGGAGAGGAAATTTAATAAATTAATACTTCTTTTTCATAGAAGGGGCTAAAGAAGAAAGATAGGAAGAGAGGGAAGGGAGAGAAGTTTATAGTCTTGACAAATAGCCCTAGTGGCAGAGTGTTTATAATCTTTTCTCCTTTTTTGTACTTCAGTCATTCATTTTGTCCTCGCCTCATCTCAAATCCCTTCTGGGTATTTTCACATGGGTGTCTTGGGAAAGGTGTCACACTTGTCATGCTGAAGCTTAAATGAAGATCGTGTAGTTTTTATCATTATGACAAGCAGGGCCAGCAAAGATAAAACAAAAAAATTTTCAAAGGGGATTTTGTGAACATCACTCACAGCCACATTTCCTGTAAGCTGAATGTTTGCTGACCTACTACACATTTCATGATCTAATCAAATATTTAGCTGTTACGGCATCAACGTGTCCAAACTCAAGCTCTGAAAGCTGCAGTTTGTTTGACATCCAGCAGAGGCAGCAGTGAGTCAGTCCCCATAGACTTCCATGTTAAAACTTTACATCAGAAATAAACATGTTTATGGCCTGATGTTACGGCCAAAAGGCCAAACCGGCTGTGTGGACTCGAGAGCAGACATCGACAGAGGCAAAACCCGACGTGAAAATAGTGCTTCATTTACAGTGGTGCAAGAACGCAGTAGTAAACAATAGTAGACAATCCCGATAAAGTTGACTATGAACTATGAGCTAAACTTGAGACAAGTAATCAGAACTATGAGCTGTGACTAAGTCCATGAACAGGTCGAGGGGAGGAAGAGGGGTAGTGGAATACAGAGCCAGCATTGCAGGTGGAGAACAACTTGAGAGGGGTACCGCTCAGTGAGTTGTGATCCAAAATGAATCTGGAGGCAGGCAAGTCGTATGCCGTGACGAAGGAAGTGTAACCAGTTTTGCAGAACATCAGCGTCCAGATGAAGGTAGTAGATGAAGACACAGATGAAGAAGTATTGTCTGCAAGTACAGGGAGTGCAGAATTATTAGGCAAATGAGTATTTTATCCACATCATCCTCTTCATGCATGTTGTCTTACCCCAAGCTT
>NW_005187420.1:5149881-5153361 GCF_000239375.1 Pundamilia nyererei
CGACGAAGGCTGTCCCAATTCGAAGGCTGCTCGAAATGCGGCCCTCAAATGCGTCCTTCATTTCCCTGAATTTTAAGGACGTGGCGGTGTAGACTTCGTGGCCCAACATATCCCAGAATGCATAGCGTGGCGGTGGGTGTGGATAATTTTCCTGAAAAAAAAACGGCGGATGAGGGGCGGCCGAAGAGTAAACTTTAAGTACTGAATATTATGTCACTTATTTATGTGCAAATGTTTAATAATGAAGATCATTAAAACATTCCTGTTGGCCACATGTCGGCAAAGTCATGTGACATCAGTGACATTTGTACTAACTTGGTTTTAAAGCCTTTACTTTAAAATATACGCCGTTCAATAGCTGAGCTTAATCCTACAGAGAATGATCAAAGCTCATGTAGAAACAAACAAACAAATGAACAAATGATTTTCTCTTTCATTTCTGTCAAACACAGCTGTATGACACGTTTCCAGCTGTTAGTATCACGGTTGCTAGGCAACCTGGGCAGCGCACGGAGGCTAGACCGTCCCATTTCACAAGCCTCGCACTTCCGGCCTTAGCGGTCTTTAAGTACGCGGCCCTTGAGGATCGTTGAGACTGCGTACTTTAAGGCTGCAGACCCTGAATTGGGATACAGCCCTGGTCTTAAATACCAGTAGCTTGATTGCAGACAGGTGTGCAGGCTTATTGGAGACTCCGCCAGAAGGTTGAGCCCAGCTTTCTGGAAAAACAACCAAGACCATAGCTGTGTCTCAACTCAGGGGCTGCATTCTTCGGAAGGACCCTTCGGAAGGTTTCTTCCTGTTAAAAGGGAGTTTTTCCTTCCCACTGTCGCTTGCTCATAGGGGGTCATTTGATTGTTGGGTTTTTCTCTGTATGTATTATTGTATACAATATAAAGCGCCTTCAGGCAACTGTTGTTGAGATTTGGCGCTATATAAATAAAATTGAATTGACTTACTAACGGAGTGTCCTTGTCTCTACAGGACCCATACCCTGACATAATCTTTAACAACAGAAAAGAATAAGAAGAAAAAAATCAGTTTTCTTTTTGACGTTTATTCAGCTGTGTGAAAACTTTAATCTAAGCCAAACTGATTTACTCAGGAACAAATAAAACACCGAGAAAAGCCAAACAATACAATTTTTAACGCATCTAAGTGACTTATGTATCATGTTTAACCTGATTAGCAAAAGACCGTGGGGGGTCTGAATACGATGTGCCTGGAGTTCGCTGTTCTTGCCGGCTAACAGACGTCTCCGAAAAAGTCGGTGCACTTTTGCAAATATGTGATGTCTTGATAAACAAGCAGATATTTGAAGTTTACACAGCTACATTCTCACCTGAAAATAAGTTTATTTTGTGACCCAGAAAGAGTAATATTTCAAACTCTCTGCACTCCTCCACCATTGCTGCGTATTTTTATATTATTATAAACATTTTATAAATAATAATTTAATAAAGTATTGAAAAGAGTAATATTCAAACTAAATAGCTGCCCCCATTGTTGGAAACGGCTGGGCCGCGCTATGACTTCGGGGATAGGTTGGGCCATGAAGGATACACCCGCTCCTGTATATTTAAGAACACTACACCCGACCCAGCAGCCGTTGAATTGGGACAGCCTTCGTTGAGTTGCTATGAAGTAATTGGCCTTCAAATGCCTCCAAAGGATGCGGTCCCTGAATTGAGAAACAGCCCCTTATGCCTGATCATTTCCCCCCGATAATACAAGAAAGCTTTTATAACTTACCTGGACTAAAGTTTGCATTATTAGGGGGAATGGCCTCTTTGACTGACAGGTGGATGCTAACACAGGTGACTGTAGCTGCTAGCTATCTGCTAGCTTTACCTGAACTGGACCTCTGGACCGTGTTTGTGCTGGAGCCTTCTGGAGACTTTTAATGACATCATGTGACCAATAATATGGCTGCTGTGAGCTCACTGTACTAACAGACCGTCCAAGAAGCCAGAGCTCCAGTTTTAGGGCAGAAATTTAAGCATTTCAACTGGATGTTACTGAGCACTAATTAGCAGGCATTGCTCTCATACAGTGTGAATGCAGACTGATAGCTAGGCTAGCTAGCTTTAGCTAATAACCCAGCTTTTTTTTAATGTGTAAAATTGTTAATTTTTTGGTGGTGGTGTTTTTACGTCCAGGGGCTGCAGGTTACAGAGAGAATTAATACATGAACTGCTTGGACATCAGTAGCTCCACGCTCATATACAAATATATATAGAGAGACATCCACAGGGCCCAGTTAGCCAAAGAGAGCATGCATGAGTGAGACAGCCTGTGTGGTTCGATGTTTGACTGCAGGCCTTCTATCAGCTCCTGTGTGACATCTACAACAACACATGTGACACGAAAACACACTGAGCCAACATGACCATGCTAATTAACCCCATGCTGGTAATGAAGAGCTCTGACGAGCCAGCGTCTGATGAGTGATAATTTCCATATGTAGTAGGGCACCTTCTGACCCCTCCTTTTAGTTCCACAGTTCTGGTCACAAACAAACATCTGAACAATCCCCACAAACAGAAACAGCCTCCTACACATCTGCTTTATCTGCTCACTGTTTGCACAGGAACTTCTTAGAATCGTATTTCCACCACCAAATCAAGCTGCAGCTAAATTTTAAAGTTAAATCTTATTTACAGGCAGCACAGCTTCCTTGGAATGATTACATCCCAAATCCAAAAGTGGTCCGTTAAGGGCTATAACCCCCCAAACTGTCCAGACTTTTTTTCAGAGTGTGTATGCTGCAATACTTTGTAGTATCACAGGTTATGTTAGGGTTATGTTAGAGATATCTTGGATCTGTTGAAATGAGTGGAAGAGGGACATTCTGGAGAGAGATCCAAAGAAGAACACAGGAGCAGTGCTGAAGTGAGGTATAGTATAGTATAGTATTTATTTATTGTCATTGTCAAGAACAATGAAATTGCGTTTGGGGCTTCCATACAACCCAAAAAAAAAAAAAAAAAAAAAAAAAGAAGAAAATAATAAATACCCCTTAAAACCCAAGTGTACATATTTAACCCAGTGTGACTCCAATAGAGTAAGACAATCCTTAGCAATAATGTTCGTAGGTACAGGAAAGTATTTACAGGATATTTCTTGAACTTATTCTAATTTTGAGCTGACACAAATATCTTCATGTATCAGCTCATACTGAGATCAGTGTTAAGTTAATGGTGAAGAAGAAACCATTGCTCATTGCATCATGGGAAGCCCTAGCTGCCTTACCCTATTGCACTGTAACTAAGGGAGGATTCATTATTCATCCTGATAATAATGAATTACAGTCGTCCAGCCTAGAGGTAATAAATGCATGAACTAGTTTTTCACTCTGAGTCAGGATATTTCTAATTTTAGAGATGTTGCACAAATGGAAGAACGCAGTCTTACATATTTGTTTAATATGTGCGTTGAAGGACATGTCCTGGTCAAAAATGACTCCAAGGTTCCTCACAG
>NW_005187420.1:5166081-5178256 GCF_000239375.1 Pundamilia nyererei
GTTGGACAACATCTCCCACCCCATGCAGCAGACTGTGACAGCACTGAGCAGCTCCTTCAGTGGGAGACTGCGGCACCCACGGTGTGGGACGGAGAGATTCCGCAGGTCTTTCCTCCCCACTGCTGTCAGACTCCACAATAAAGACTTTAACTGATCAAACACACACATCCACACATGTGCAATAACACTAAGTGCAATACTTTCTGGCATCGTTGTATTTTTACTCAGTTGTATATAGCATTTGTATTCTATTTTTATCTTATTGTACATTTTATTCTATTTTATTCTACTGTATGTAGTATTTTATTTTATTCTATTCTGTACAGTTGTGTACTGTATTTATTCTTATTGTATTCTAATTTGTGCTTCATAACTTTTGCACTGTCCACTTCCTGCTGTGACAAAACAAATTTCCCACGTGTGGGACTAATAAAGGTTATCTTATCTTATCTTATTATTGCCAACTCTATACAGGTATGGAGGAAAATAGAAAGGCGGCTAGGTGCTCCAGTTAAATTTTGTAAAAGCTCACCACTCTAGCATAATTTAAAGTTACTATGTGGCAGCCGACCACTTGTTCAACCCTCTTGGTTCTCACTTGGGATAAACCTTTTTGATGATCTATTCAACGTCCAAGGCCTTCGCTCATTTCAGGACTTAAGGACACATTTTTCTCTTCCTGCATCTTCTTACTTTGTGTATCTGGAGCTCAGATCAGCTTTACAAGCATATGGTGTCCCCTGGGACTCTCCTCTTCCCTCTCATCCCATGTTGGACTGGATCCTGCTTAACTCTGGCAGACCCTCTGTTTCCAAAATCTACAACAAATTAGCCGAACATGGTATAAAGTCCCTGCCCATTGAATCTATTTGGGTCAGGGAACTGGGAGAACTACAGGTTAATATAGACTGGGATACAGTGTGGTCTAATCTGAGTTTAACTTCTAAGAACCTGGCGCATCAATTAATTCATTTCAAAACCATACACAGAACATACATTACACCCTATAGGAGGTTCCAGATGAAACTACAGGCTACGTATCTGTCACGGTCTGGCTGGCAGACCGTGGGGATGTGGGGAAAGGAGGACCCAAAACGCAGACTCAGCGATGTAAACAGTGCTCTTTATTTACAGTGAAAAGGCTGTAAATACAATAACTCCCCGTTGTTCCCTCGAACCCCGTGTGCGTGCTTCCCTCCGATATCTGTGCTCGTGCTCCCCGCTGTTGTGTTTCCGCACCCCCGTGCGTGCTGCCTCTCCAGACCACTCCTCCTCCTGTAGGAAAACCAGAGACACAGCCGTCAACACTAACCCTCGGCGGGCATATACGCACAGCACAGACCTAAGCTAACACACACTGACTTGGTAAGATAACTCAATGATCCCGCGCCGGTGGGAGCTCCAACACTCTCCTAAGTAGCTCCCCCGACGAGCCCTGATCACCAACAGGTGTGGCAGAAACTTCAGGTGTGGCCAGTTCTTCGCAGGGCCACACCCATCAGGCCTGCAGGTGGCTGTGCTCCATCCTCCAGCCACACCCGCAGACATACACACGTATACACCCACACCCTGCCTATACATACGAGTGGGACACAGACTAACACAGCATTGTGGAGAAAACACACATCACCAAATAATAATAATGCTAACAACAATAACAACAGTCAAAACTGGTCACGGACCCCCGAGTCCTCCAGAGCCGGGTCCGTGACAGTATCACTGTCACATCTGCAATGATTCGTTTTTGCACATGCTTTGGGACTGTCCTGTGGTATCCGATTTTTGGGTCTTTGTGAACTCTGTGTTATCTGAGGTACTGGAAGTTTTTTATGTTCCCAATCCTGGTCTTTGTCTCCTTAATGATACCTCTGAAATCTCCTTAAAACAAATGTAATGCAAAATGTTGTTCGCTGGATTCACATCCGCAAAGAAGACTATTACAAAGCAATGGTTCAGTCCTGACATTTGTATGGAATCATTCTGGAGACGATGTCTTATCCGTGTTATTGGTTTTGAACATACCACAGCAAAATTAAATAAAGCTCGACCCACGACTGTTGACGCTTGGAAAATCTTCTCATCCAGAGTTATCTCCTGGAAGAGGCAATAATTGGTTTTAACTTTGTGTTTTTGTGTCTTTTCTTTGCTGTCCCTATGCCTTGTTTGCTAATGTTTGCTTTGCTACTGCAGTTTACAGTTGTGCTGTATATGTCTGTACCCCCTCCCCCCAACCCCATTTTAAATCAATAAAATGTTGATCACAAAAAAAAAAAACTGTATAAAAGAAGAGCTCACTGTGAGCACAGACTGATTGATGAAACAGACGACTGCCTACAGCTTGCTAGAGAAACATAAAAAACACTTTTAATAATTACTATAAAAACAGAAAGAAGTTGACCATCTCATCCACATCTGCCTCTGATCACCAAGCCTGTAGTCATGAGTGTCCACACGCCTCAGTCCACAGCTCCACCTCCTCAGCTCTGATACTAACCATGTCTGTTATTAACCTCATCATATCTGTTATTAACCTCTGCCTCTCTTCCACAGCATGTCTTTATCCTGTCTTCCTTCTCTCACCCCAACCAATCACAGCAGATGGCCCCGCCCCTCCCTGAGCCTGGTTCTGCTGGAGGTTTCTTCCTGTTAAAAGGGAGTTTTTCCTTCCCACTGTTGCCAAAGTGCTGCTCATAGGGGGTGATATGATTGTTGGGTTTTTTCTCTGTATGTATTATTGTAGGATCTACCTTACAATATAAAGCACCTTGAGGTGACTTGTGATTCGGTGCTGTATAAATATAAATTGAATTGAATCCTCAGGCTTGAAACCCATCTGGCTGCTCCACTCTGATTTCACTCTTTATTTGCTCAAACTCTGGACTCTGTTTAGTCCCCTCGCTGCTCCATACAGCCAGAAACCCGCCTGGTCTTCCATGCGATCGGTCACACACTCCTCGCTCTGCCCCAGCTCATAGCCCCATCCAGTAATTATTCATCTTTTTTATCTAGCTCTGCCTTGTGTTACAGCAGCCTTCACATCAAAATGTGTGTGAACAGTTGTGGACTGGACATAAAGTGATGATGAGGCAGTCCTGATTTCT
This sequence comes from Pundamilia nyererei, assembly GCF_000239375.1. Classification (NCBI taxonomy): domain Eukaryota; kingdom Metazoa; phylum Chordata; class Actinopteri; order Cichliformes; family Cichlidae; genus Pundamilia; species Pundamilia nyererei. The sequence continues at coordinate 5,169,183 of NW_005187420.1, forward strand.
CTCATGGAGAAAAGGAAGAAAGTGAGTCTCTGGTTCATCAGATTCTCAGGAGAAGGCGGCAGAATTTCCTGGTTCGTTCCAGAAGCTTTTGTACGTATTTCAGGATGCAAGTTTGACAGTTTGAGTGTTTGCTGGCAGAGTTGGGGCCACATCTGAAGAGGCAGGGAGATGATTTCAAAGACAGCTAGGTGTAAGTCTGAGGTTAAATAGGATTATTTTACTGTTTCCATATCATTGGATACTTAGTACGGTCTGGACACATGAGCAGCGGCCTGCGGTGCAAGCTCTGACTGATTTCACACAAGCCCCAAAATCAGAACACAAACTCACTGAAGCGCACAAAGGTGGTTCATCAGGGCAAAGGCACATGTTCTAGTTTTTCCTTTCTCACACACACACACACACACACACACACACACACACACACACACAGCCTGTCTTTAAATCTCAGAGGAGCTGCTGTGTACTCTATATTTATTATCTGGGGTGGCACTGTTGATAGATGAGATACCTCCTCAATTACAAGGGCACAACATTGCCTTCCAACCTGAGAGGGTGAAAAACTGTCTCCTTTCTTCTTGCATTTTCTGTCCCACCATCCAGAAGGGTGATATACAACAATGTTGGGGGGCACACATCTCCAACGCACGCCGTCTGCTCGTCACCGTACAAAGGATGGACAGGAACCGGTCAGAGGGGACGGGCGGCATGGTACCCGGAGAGCAGCTCTATGCACAGCCACCATGTGCAAACAGAACAGAGGGAGCTGCACAGCTGCATTAATCTCCATCCAGCTGTAAGTGCGAAGCAGGGAGATTGAGAGGAGGCCGATGATACTGGCTGTTTGTAGGCAGAAATCTTGGAAGCGTGATTTTGAGCAATGCTCCTACTGCCGGCCGGGGGAAGTCTGCGAATTTAAAATGGTTGTAAATTTGCATTAGGCTCAATCCACCATCATAGGATGGGGAGAAGGAGGAGGGGGAGGACTCGCAGAGGAAAGCAGGAGGAGGAGGAGACTGTGCGGCAGTCAGTGCTGAGGCTAGCCCTCTCTTCCTCTCTGACAGATTCCTGTTTAAGTGACTATGAATGCAACAGTTCCACAAATAATTCATCAGACCTGCACTGGCTCTGAACCTAACTCCCTCTCCGACTCGTCAACACAGAGAAGCAATGAACTGCAGGAAACACCATCATGGACCTTTACTCTGTTTACCTTGCTGAGCTGCTGTTTTATGGCTTGTTATTAGAAATTCATATAAAGGGTTTTCTTCTAACATTTCTGTGTGCCACTGTCCTCTCGTTATTCTCTGGCTCTCTTCCACAGTGTGTCTGTGTCCAGTCTTCCTCCACTCAACCCCAGCTGTTTGGACTCTTGTGTCATGGCCCGTGTGGCCATCAAGCCGAGTGGACTCAAAATGCAGATTAAAAACACACGGAGGCCTGGAGACTGACGTGAATGATTTTCATTCACAGTGACGTGAAACTTGACATAAACAATTGAACATGAGTGAAAGGTGCAGGAGCTATTTACAGGGACGTGGGTGAAAGGGCTACACACACACAACGGTGCAGGCAACAGTAGGCTTGAAAATGTGTAACCGGGAGCAACCTATACACATGAACATGAGCTATGATCTGTGGCTATGAAACACAGGTTACATGAACTTGAGGGAAATGTCAAGAGAAAATTTCATAAACGTGGACGATATGATTACAGAGCTCCTGCGGTGAGTAGATGGAGAATGAGAACGACAGAGGAGAGTCACAGTGAGGCCACACTCAGGTTTTGCTGATATTGTTCCACTGAGTTTTTCCTTGCACCCTACTTGTTTGCAGGTGGAGGTGTGTGAAGGGGGAAAGACAAGGCTGAGCAGGTCCAGGTGAGTTAAGGAGGTGACCCGGTTCCAAAGGTCCAGGTGAGGCAGGCAGGTGATAATGAAAACGGAGTCTGTGCTGGAGCCGATGTGGCGTAGGTATTTGAAAGAAGACCAGCGACCAGGTTGTGGATTGCTGCAAGCGACAGGTGAGTGCGAGCCGCGGGATTGAGCGGGGTAGGAGATAGCGCTAGTCTGAGATACTGCCGAGGTAATGAGCTGCAGGTGCGGCTACAGGGAGGAAAAGAGGTCAGCTCTGCCCAGAGGAGGAGACTCGTAGCTGCCAGAAAAATACTGCCCTCACCTGGACTGTGATGTTTGCTTAGTTTACCGTGTTTGTTTCCTGATTTAGTGTGATAGTCTTTTGTCCTGTGTGCGTTATGTCTAGTTCTACTTCCTCTGTGTCATTAGGTAGATTATTTCCAGCCGTGTTCCCACCTGTTTCCCATCCTGTCAGTTTAAGCCCTCAGCTTCTCTTGGCTCCTTGTCTCGTCTCATGTGTGTTTCCTGTTTATTTCAGTCTCTGTAACGACACGTGTTCCAAACCAGCCTGCGAGTCCTGCCTGTCGGGTCCTGCCTTCCTACTCCATGTTGTCCTGAATGTCACACCAACCAGTCACAGCAGATAGCCGAGCATGACTCAGCAGGAGGTTTTGTCCTCTCATTAAAAGGGAGTTTTTCCTTTCCACTGTCGCCAAGTGCTTGTTCATATGGATTTCTCTGTAAAAGAAGTTTAATAACACATTCATGTTTAAAATAGTGATTCTACTGCAACAACCATCAGCTGATTGATTTATCACAGTTTGATGATCTGTGTGTGAACTCCTCCATACGAGCCTCCACCCTGCCTGTACGTCAAATAATGAGCTAATGTAACAGAAAACATGCTGGAGTGTTTCTGCTTGGTCTCTCAATCTCTCTCACACACACACACACCAACAAATTGCTGAAGGACGTTTTGTGATTGGGGGGGGGGCTTTGGTTTCGTGAGGCCAAATCAATTAGCACATCAAGGAGGCCCTCACCTCCTCCACACCTGATGGCCGTGATGACATATCTAACACAGCAGGAGGATAACAGGAAATAGAAGTGAACCCTGATGATGTCAGAGAGTACTGATGATGTTTGCTCAGGTAATACTTGAGACCATACGGCGACATGAAGAGGAGAGAGGAAGCTGAGGGGACGAGAAGGCCTTAAGCAATGACTTCAGAGGGCACGGTGGAAACGGGGAAAGCATTCATTCATCATTATTGTCAGGGGCTTTGGCAAATGATAACAATTTGTCTTCATCCCTATTTTTAGACAATGAGGCACAACAGCCATTTTCTCCAGATGGAAGGAGGTTTGTGTGAGCAGTATGCTGCATTTTACAGAGTATTCCTTAATTAGGCGTGTGTGACTATTATTTTAAACTTGCCTGGACTTCAGTGACATATTTAGATGTATGGATCTGTATGTAGGCCACGGACACTCGCTTCTCTTTAGGAGCATATTTATAAAACGTGCATATTTAAGATTGAACTGTGCCGTCAGTCACCTCAAGCACAGCAGATCAGCAAGTGTGCGTTAAAACAATGTTTTACATAATAATACTTAAAGTAATGAAGTCTCCGGGGTCAAAGTGACAAAAGCAGTAACATGTTGAGGCTTTATTAAGAGACTTTATTAAAAGTCAGTGCTATGTGAAGTTGTCATGTGTGTGTCCCTGCTGGGCTGGAGCAAGGTCATGCTGTGAACTGCAAACAATGAAGATAAATTGGAGCTGCACGCATGAAGGAGGTGTAGGTGACAGCCAGCATTCGGTGAGACCCCGACCGGTTGTTGTCAGGCTGCAGCATAAACGCTCACTGTTAAGTGACCTGTCTGGAGAAGCTGTGGGAAAGCTGCAATTAAATCACGAGAATCTGTGTTACACTGGTACATCGGCGCTGCTCCTCCTCACACGGTTATGCTTTTGCTATCAAAATGACCTTTCACCCTTTCTTCTTTAAGCCTATAAGCCCTTCACGCCTCACGGTACCCTTGGTGCTTTGCACCCATGTTTGTGTTGACCTCAGCATGAGTCTTGCAGTTTTGCTGGATTGTGCTGTACCATGGTTCAAGCCTGAGGCCCAATCGCCCTCCTCTTCTCTCGTATTCCTTTTTCTGACATCTTGATGCATGCTCAATCATCCAGGTAAGGAAAACGTTGAGTCTGTTCATCTGGACACTATGTAATTTCTCTAACATTTTCCTTTGAGCTCCTTTTGTTTCAAACTGTTTTCCTCATCCTCATCCTTATTTTAACTTTAATGTAATTTGTTTTACATTAAAGGGCAGCATGGTGGCACGGTGGTTAGCACTGTTGCCGCACAGCAAGAAGGTCCTGAGTTCAATTCCAACATCAGGCCGGGGTCTTTCTGTGTGGAGTTTGCATGTTCTCCCCGTGTTTGCGTGGGTTCCCTCCGGGTACTCCGGCTTCCTCCCACCGTCCAAAGACATGCAGCTTGAGGGGATAGGTTAATTGGAAAATCCAAATTGCCATTGTGTGAATGTGCGAGTGAATGTGAGTGCGAATGGTTGTCTGTCCCTGTGTGTTGGCCCTGCGACAGACTGGCGACCTGTCCAGGGTGTACCCCGCCTCTCGCCCTATGATAGCTGGGATAGGCTCCAGCGCCCCCCGCGACCCTGAAAAGGATAAGCGGAAGCGAATGGATGGATGGATGGATGTAATTTGTTTTTTTGTTTTTTTTGAATGGCTGTTGGATTTATTTGATTTAATGAATCCAGGACTCTGTGACCTCTAAATGCAAGACTTCTTCGTGGAGTTTGATCGACTGATCGCTTTTACTGTTCCGTTCCAGGTCAAACTGCTACAGACTGTAGATTTCTTTAATTTGAGAGTGAAGGCCAACCTATGCTCCTCTGACAAATCCCCAGCTGAACAAACTTCTCTAAAGCTCCGCCCCATATGAAGCAGTTCACTCGTTACATATGACTGCCTCATTGAAGATCGGTCTCTAGTGAAAATACCTGTCTCCAGCTGCCTAGGTAACCCTCCAGTACAACATCCCTAAGCTTCAGATAACGCCACCCATTTCAAAACCTGAAGAAATCTTCCATGGCCCACCTCAGCCTTTCATCACAGCTCAGATCATTGATCTGACACTTGAGGTTGAATCTCCAGTAAGACCTTACCTCCACCTGCTCCCTATTTCCACCTGCTGAGCTGCTGTGTGGCTGCAGCTCAGGACGTAGAGCAGGTTGGTGGTTCGATCCCTGACACTAACCCTAAGTTTCTCCCTGATGCATAGCAGTGTGAATGTGTGTAATTGTTAGATAGACAGGGTTAGGCTAATCCCTGACCCTTAAGAGTAGAAAAGAATCGAGCCAACTCTAACCAGGTTCGAAAATAATTCATTAAGTATGATGTTTTGATTTCTTTTTTGCTTTTATTGCGGCAGGAGCAGACAAGAGAGATACATGAGTGTGTTGTGGCTGATCTTCATCCTGTCGTGTGTTGATCACTACCATTGTAACTTGTAACTTCAGTCAAGTCGAGGTCATTTCATTTCCAGCCCCGCCCACTTCACATTGTTGGCTGTCACAGTTTCATGTTGCCGATGGTCTCCAAACACCACAGAAAAAGAGAAAACAGATGAAACATTAGGTGATAGTGTTTGTTGTCTTTCTCCATCCTAATTATTGAACATGAATCCATGCTCCCTCTGCGCCATAAGAGTGACACATCCTCTCCTTCCTCCTCTCCATGCTCAGACATCGGCCCTGATCGCTCTCACCAGTAATTTATAACGCCTTCGCTGTAGTCGCCTATTCCAGGGATGTACCAGAGCCTCTTAAGACCACATCGATTTTTATTTGATTAAATGTCCTGCTGGTTTGCAACAAATTAGCAGGAGTTTAATCAAATCACAATCAATATTTACTTAATAATCCTCCAACACACACCTCGCTCAGACTGAGCTAAAATCCACCAGTAAATAAGGAGGAACTGACCGACTGTGCATGCATGTTAAATAAACTCGAGTCGGGCTGCACTGCAGGTTTTGTTGTGTTTGGAAAGTAAATGGTCTAAAAAAATTGTAGACTAGATTCTTTTAGGTTTAAGCTGTTTGTTTTCACAGAGATCAGGATAAATGTGAAAATAATAATGGATTGGATTTATATAGCGCTTTTCAAGGCACCCAAAGCGCTTTACAATGCCACTATTCATCCACACACTGGTGGAAGCAGCTACAGTTGTAGCCACAGCTGCCCTGGGACAGACTGACAAAAGCGAGGCTGCCATATCACACCATCGTCCCCTCTGGCCAACACCAGTAGGCGGTAGGTGAAGTGTCTTGCCCAAGGACACAACGACCAGGACATCGAACCGGTGACCTTCCAGTTACAGATGTGCTTCCCAACCCCCTGAGCCCGATTTGTGTTTGGTCAGTAAAGCTGATTCTGATATAAGACAAAGCTGAACTCTGCATGTGGCTGCAGAGAAGCTGAAATATCAAAGTTTTTCCACATATTCACGCTGTGGCAGATCTCCACCATTAGAGAAGTTTAACAAAGATCAAAGCCAAACAAAGGGTAACATCTCCTGGGTCTAGGTGCCGTTTCCTCCTCCAGGGGTGAGGGTACCTAGACCTGGGGTATAGAGTACGCTTAGGGAGTGTGATTGTGTGTACATGTCCATGTATGTCTATCCCTACGTTGGGTGAGTGCTGACTATTTGTTGTATATGCGTGCATGAGGGGGGGAATGCATGTTTGTGTCTGTGTGTGCCTGTGTGTCTTACACTCCACCTCTCTGGGAACTCCCAGGCCCTCCAGGGTCTATCTTCCGTCACCACACTCCCTGCCGGTAACTTGTGCCCTCAGGGGTTGGTGCGTTGGTGGTTCTTGGTGTCCGGGGCTGGGCGCTCAGGTATGTACCAGCTCACTCCCGGTGACTACTTGGCGGGGCCTGGTGCCTTTTGCTCAGTCAGGCCTCTTCCGGGGCAAAGGGGGCCCTCGGGCCTCCGGCCTCTGGGCCTGCAGCTCGGTTCACTCTGGCACAGCTGGCTGCCGGCAGAGCCAGCGAGCACGCCACTGCAGCCCCCTCATCTGGGGCTCTCCTCAGCTCTTCCCAGGAGGGTGGCACAGACGCCCCTCCGGTGGTCCTCCTTGGGCTCTCGCACTCTGGGGCCTCTGGATGCCTGCAGCCTGGATCTCCTCCATGCCTGCTTCATGCCCTGGGGGACGGGGCTATGGCTCTCTACATCCTCTAGCAGACCATTACATGTGGAAACCATTTGAATACAAGCGCGCTGATCCACACAGGTGTGCACACAGGTGTTCACTGTTCATAGACATAAACTACACCTTTATTGGTGCTATTTCCAAGCACATTGTGCGCTGTCGGCCCTGCTTGCTACACAACAGCATTCAATATTTCGTATTTACTGCTGTTTACACTTGGCTAGATTAACATGATGGTGTTGTGTTTAGTATGTTGCTCTGTTTGTTTTGCTTGTTTTCTATTCTTTTTCTCTCAACGGGTGATCCAGGAGATTTTTTTCTCTTCTTTCTCTTTTTAAGTTTCCTTTCTCACTGTCCCTCTTCCCTTCTGTTTTTCTTTTCCTTCATCTTTCTTTCTCCCTTTCTTATCCCTCAGTCATGTCTGTCCCGTCTGTAACAACTGAAAATAAATAAATAAATAACAACAAAGGTTGATCAAATGGACCAAAATGGCAAGGCCGTGATGATCCATTTGGCAAAGTAAATCCATTGGGTGTCCTTGTTGGTCTTCAGACAACAATTCTGACGGCTAAAGAATGTATAGGAATTTCTTTTACTTATGTATTAATCACATTATCTTATTGTATGATGCCTTGGTGCCACTGGATTTTAACATGTCTGACACTCATACATTAATACAAATGGTTTTTTGTCTCTTTGAGGACTCTGGGAGGTAGCAAGGGAGTGTGAACCTTAAGGTGTGAAACAGCTGTGTACTGCCTTTTGTTCCTGGAGAAGGTATTTAACTGAGAGCCATGCTAGCCTCAGAGAGACTCTGCTGACCGTCTGTCCCGCGGACATGCAGGGGCTCCATCAAGCTTGGTTGTCTGTTGTCTTTGTGTGTTTGGATTAAAGAATGTTAGCTACCGCTCACCGCTCATCTGCAGGCTTTATTTAAATGGAAAAACTTCCACAACAAGAACCAAATGGGACAGGCAAAAAACAAAAACAAAGATCAAAGCAGATCAGATTTAGTTGTAAAAATGTTCAACTCAAGGCTCCGCAGGCCAAATCTGGCCCTTCAATAATCCAAATCCCACCTATCAGTTTATGTTCATTTAGTCTCATGTGGTCTCACGGTGAAGTCATAGATAGTCTTGTAGCCCATTTCAGGCTTATGCAGGTTTACAAACCCTGACACGTTTGACAGACTCACCCATGGTTGAAGAAACGGAAATAATTTTCCATTCGTCCTTCAGTGTGCACACTGAGCAGAAAGAAAGCCCAAAGCATAAAGTTTCCACCTCTGTGCCTTACTGTGGGGATGCTTTTCTTTGGGTCATACTCAGCATTTCTCTTCCTCAAAACACAGCAGGTCGAGCTGATCTGACCACAGCACTTTCTCTGAAGCCTTCTCTGAATGTTCTTCAGGTGGGCCTGTCTTCTTGAAGATTTCCATCCATTATGGTGTTCTTGGTGACACTGCCTTCAGATCAAATCAAATCAAATCATTTTTATTGTCAAGTCACATGTGCAGGTACACTGGTACAGTACATGTGAGTGAAATTCTTGTGTGTGAGCTTCACAAGCAACAGAGGTGTGCAAAAACACAATAACATAAAACAAGCAAAATATAAGAATGGGTAAATCTGAGAGTAATAAATATATGTACAATATAAGAGTGTATGTATTACTGGATGTGTATACTAAATATGTTTTTCTACGCATGTGTGTGTGTGTGTGTATACATATTTTACAAGTTAAATAGAGTAAACAATAAATAAAATATATAAAATATACAGAGGTTGGTAGTTGGACATGTGCAAAACAAGTGGCATTTATATACAGTGTGGAGTGCATAATGTTGAAGTTTCAGTAGTAAGGGTGAAGTGTTGATCTTATGTGCTGCACAATAATGTTTAATATTTAGTATTTACTGTCATATTCCCATATATCATTGTGATGTTGTTTATTCTATTACTCTTGTTCT
>NW_005187420.1:5185095-5185934 GCF_000239375.1 Pundamilia nyererei
CTGGAGACACGGGTGAGAGTGGGAGCTGAGCTACTGACGGTGGTGAAGTAGATAACTGCACGGGAGACTGAACTGAGGGCGTCTGCACTGGCACAGGGGACTGAACTGATGTCTGTTGTAACGGAGGTGGTGAGAGCGGAGTAGGCAGGGGAGTTGATGACTTCACAGGAGAATGAACCAGAGGTGAGTGCACAGGAGACTGAGCTAGAGGTGGTAGTGATAGTTGAGGGGAAAGTGGAGCTGGTGATTGAGTGGATGACTGTGCTAAGGGATGCTGCACTGGGGACACTGGAGACTGCACTGGGGAAAGCAGAGCTGCAGGAGGCTGCACTGGGGACACCGGAGACTGCACTGGGGAAAGCAGGGCTGCAGGAGGCTGCACTGGGGACACCGGAGACTGCACTGGGGACACCGGAGACTGCACTGGGGACACCGGAGACTGCACTGGGGACACCGGAGACTGCACTGGGGGTTGTAGTGGAGGTGTAACGGGTGGAGGAGTGGCTGAATTGGCTGCAGGTTGGGCGGCTAATGGCTCAGCTACAGAGCATAGTAACGGCAGGGCTATGGGTTGAATGTCTGACTGAGTAGCAGCCTGAATGGCTGGGTGTAGTGATGGTTGTGGTGGAAGGGAAACAGGTGGTAGTGTGGATGACGGAACTAAGGGCGACTGAGTGGCAGACCGAACTGATGACTGAAGCGATGGTAGAGGTGAAAATGGAGCGTGTGGTGGAGTTAGTGACTGGGCTACAGGCGGCTTCTGAGCAGGAAACACAGGACACTGAGCTACAGGTGTCTGCTGAGCAGGTGACACTGGAGACTGAGCTACAGGTGGCTGC
>NW_005187420.1:5187478-5197809 GCF_000239375.1 Pundamilia nyererei
AAAACTAGAAGCCATAGAATAAATCACACACAAGTACAATAATACAAAAATCACAAAGAACTAAAAACGCTGGGTCAGGAGACCCAGGACCGTGACAGTTGCACTGTTACACTTATAACCTTCTCACCGAGCTTCTTTCTGATGGCCCAAGCGAAGTGTGAAGTGCATAAGTTGACTCAGTCTAAGTGCATCACAAACACAGTATTAAATATTTTACACAATCATTGCAACAGTCACATCTTCCTTTATGTTTTTGGACATTTTAAATAAAGTCAGATAAACTATTTGTGCCCTGCTTTCTTCTCCAGTGTCATAGCAGCTCATAAGCGACATTTGTCTCTAAACACCATTTATCATAATGCTGTATTTCAGTAATGAAACTTCAATGCCATCAATTAAATGGGCATGGTTCATTCCCAGCACTCTTAATGGAAGCAGAGAACACTGATAGAACAATCGACAGAAATTATAATTCTGTTTAAATATGATTTCAGCTCCTGTTTTAGTCTAATTACAGACCAATCATGTGACGTAATGGGCATTTATCAAATTTGTCACATTTGCAGGCGTCCTGGTAATCAGCTCACTCTGACCTGCCGCTGCAAATGAGGAATAAAAGGGGAGCTGCAGTGACGTGCAGATTACAGTACAGGTTCAGTATTGTGCAATCTGCCCAGATTAAAGGCCATTGTAACCATTTTTAAATGCTTTAAAGTAACTAGAATCATTTTAAGGTTATTGTCACGTTTTTCAGGGAACCCTTTTAAGTGTGAAACCAGTCCTAGAAACAATGCCCTAACGTGACTCGTTTATTGAGCCTGATGAGAAACACAATCACTGCCTCCATCATGTCCACAGACAGAATGCGTGAAGGTCAGTGTGTGGGCAGTGCCCCCGTCACACTCTGATAATTAATAAAATAATTAATTATAGTGTCATTCTAATTAATAATATACATCAGAACTTCAGGACAGTTATATAAATAAATAAATATATAATCAGAGTCTGTACAGTCAGTTTCTCTTTCAAATTAATGTGACTCTTGCAGTTGCTATTCAAAGGTTAACACCTGTCCATGGATCACGCACACTGACGTGCAGACTTACATATTTAGTGTGACGTATCCTTATCAATGTTCGGATTAATGATCATTGCAAATTATGCCTCTTGAAAAATGTTGCCTGTTGTGTGTGTGCTGATGCTGAGACAGCAGTGTAGAAAAATCACCTCAAAAATCATATTTGTTATTTACCATTTTTAATAAGAACAGGTTTAAAAAATCCAAATAAATCCTCTGCTGAACACTTCAACTATTTAAAGGTCCTGACATGTTGGGCTGATAATAGACATGGGCAACGCTGATGACATGTGTAATGTCAGATGCCACTGACTCATCAAAAATGAGCAAAAAGAAGGCTTGAAATAATTTTTCATGTTTTATATTTTATATCCTGAAAGGCTAACAGTGAGTGTAGATTTATAAAAATAAATGCACAGATCTTAATTTAAAATGTGTGGATGTTCAACCCATCCTTCCCCTCTGTCTTAGTGACGAGCCTCAGACGTGACACTTGGATTTAAAATGAGGAAGAAGGCTTTCCTGCTGCTGTTTTGCTCCGTATCATTTTTCTTTCCTTGCCAACAGAAAAAGGCAACCTCAATTTGTGTCAAGTGTCCCTTTAAGACGTTGAGATTAAAGCTGTAAAGTGGCGTCTGTCAAGAGGGCCTGATGCCCTCGGGCCCCCCACTAACATCTGAGAGCTACCGTGGTGTTGCTCAGTATCATCTCCTATCACATCACGTCAGTGAGAGCAGACGGGCAGCCGTCACCGGGCTGACAGCACCGATTCACATCAGCTGAGCTTCATCCACATCTGGCCTCGATCGAAGTTGACTCCGTGCCTTTTTGAGCCCAAACGTGGGTATCCAATCCAATGTGTGTCACACGAGTACCGAGGGGGGACGAGACACTGATGTCTGGCAGTTTATGATAAAGACAGGATGATGCTACAGACACGAAAAACTCTGATGTTTGATCTGTTGCACAGAAAACAGAGAGAAAAAAAGAAAGAAAAGAAAAGTCAGTCACTAATCTGATGCAGCGCTGAGCGAGAATAACTTCAATCATCACCAATCCGTTTTCATGTTTAACCTACACGGGGAAAAACTAAGCTGCTATACCTGACTCTGATTAAGCCTAAAACAATCCCAAAAAGTCAAAAATTAGAAGATTAAGTAAAGCAGAAATTCTTTAAATGTATTCTCTGTTTCCAAAGTTTGCTTTAATCAAAAGTATAAGAAGAGAAGAGATGATTACAGATTCAGTCAGAGCTCCAGTCTGAAGTCGAACCAATAACAAGGGTTTCTTTCATGTCAGCAATTATTTTCAGAGGTAGAAAGCTTCAGACAGTAAAAGAAATGGTGGAAGGTGATGCTCATCATGCAAACTCATAGATCTAAATCTGTGAAGTGTTTGATTTGAGCCAAAGAGGAGCAGACAGGAACTGTGTCAGAGATTTTTAATGTCACACCGACATTAGTGACGAAACCTCGAGAACCCCCGAACACATCTCTGTCTTTTTCAGGTCCATCGTTTGGTTCCTGGACTCTGCTGAAGCAGTGCTGCATGACTCACAGTGCCAAATAATCCTTTTTTACCAGCCCCTCCTCTGTTGTAGCGCCTCTTCCCTTAAGACAACCTTCCTATGATTGGCAGCCACTTGTGATTCTGATATAGCGCGTTTCTACCCCCACCCATACTCTGATCAGGGATCCTAAATGTACACTGAGATCATTATTAGAAACTCTGAGAATATTTAATGTGAACGCAGGAAAAGGAGAAATATGGCAGAAAGTGAAGAGAAACACTAAAGGTCCACTTTAGGAACATCGACAGCAGGACTTTGAGCTGAATCATGAATCATTAGTCTCAGGACTGAGGAAGTTAAAGAAGTCCAGATGTTTCACAAGGTGTCCAAGCTAAACTGCATGGAGTCCCTGTCTCGTGTTATTCAGGTAACATCAACTGCTGGTCTGTTTGTAAGGCATCTGTTTACATGTGCTCTCTGTATCTCTGTCCCCTCTCCCCCCATTTTCCCTCATAAATAAATAAGGTGAAGATTTATTGTAGCAAGAGCAGGTCACATTTCAGGCCTCAGAGGCAGGCAAATAAGAGACTTCCTTTACCAAACTTCCAAACTCTGAAGCAAAGGAAAACAAAATATGGTGCTAGAAAAGTCCAGCTGAGAGTCGACCACCAGGAAAATGAGAGAGCTGACTCCAAAAAGCACAAGACAATAACGAGACGTGGGTGAAATAACTGAGATACATAATGCAATTGAGCCAAAACGAGGGAAACAAAGACTGGAAGTAAAACTGACAAGAGTGGTTGACCAGTAAGAGACATAAAAACATCAGAGACGTGGGAATATAAAATAGATTAGAGAGCATTAGAGGGACAGGCAGTAAAACAGAGTCCAGTTTCTAAACTATGAGGGCCAGAAGCTTCAAATCGTTCTCCATGAACTTATTTCGCGAGCTTGTAGTTGCCATATGAGCATAAAAAGGGTCAGTTAACCAATGCCAGCATTAACCTTCCTCTTAGCACGTCAGCTGTGCGTCACTCAGAAGTCTGCTAATTCACCAGAGTTGCCTCTTTAATCCTCCGTGGAGATGGACAGCTCCCAGCGATGACTCGAGGACCCGGGGTGGCAGCTCGGCTCGGCCTGAATTAAGGAGCCCTTCAGATCTGCTGATAAACTGTCAGCCGAGAGTCAGTCTGACTGTCAGCGCCTGTTTGTAATGCACCGAGTACATTCATTCCAATATCTGCTCCTCCGTCCTCCCAGCAGCTGAGACCAAACAGTCAGCATGTGAGTGTGCCTGCAAGCATGTCTGCATCCATCACAACAGCCTGGGGCGATAAAAGTAAGGGCACAAAACATTTTATCTCGTGATCACAAGAAGCAACTAAAACCTGCTTGTAAAACTGAGAAAGGAAGAATTAGAGAGCTCTATAAGTGGCTGTAAATATGGACCAAGTCACAGTGACATTACCTGAAGTTTCAAACTTTTGCCATGTTTCTAGTGAGGGTGGGACCTGACTTATCAATCAGAGTGTAGCCCTGCCCCAAATACTTCCCTGAAATGCACAGCGAGCTGCCACAAATTAGCTCTCTTATTACCTGGCTAAGTCACCATGGTAACGAATTCTGATCACCTGGATGGGAGCAGGTAATATTCAGAGTTTCAGTTTAAAATCATATGAAGTGCCACGTTTTCACAGATTGTTTTATATACAGCATCTTTTAAGCGTGATATAGCTTGTCTGTGAAGGTTCTCAGTCATCCAGGTCATCGTAGTCAAAGGAGCTTGCAAAGAAAAGCGTCTGGACTTCTTTAAGTTGCTTGAAGACGTTTCACCTCTCATCCGAGAAGCTGAACTGAAGAACTGAAGAAGCTTCTCAGATGAGAGGTGAAACGTCTTCAAGCAACTTAAAGAAGTCCAGATGCTTTTCTTTGCAAGCTCCTTTGACCGTGATATAGCTTCTCTCACCCTTGGGCACCCTCCCTGGGCCTGGCTCCAGGGCAGGGCCCCGGTAACCCTTTCCCAGTCAGGGTAAACTGTTCCTTTGATCTTATACACATAGGGTCTTTTGAATCGCTCTTTGTCCAGTACGTCACCCAGGACCAATTTGCCATGGGAGACCCTTCCAGGGGACACACAATCCCCTCCACCACAATAAGATAGCCATTCATGGAGGGGGCACCTGGGGATTTTGTTGTCTTACTGGGAGATATTAACCCTTTACAGCCGATCGGAGCGGGCACGCTCTGTTTTGCGTAACTATTTTTAAATCCCGGTAACTCTGCAACCACGTAAGCTAGCGCAATAATTTTTTTTGCATATGAAACTGGAGGAGTTGTACTTACATCTTATGCCATCAGCTTGTCCTAGGTCACAGTTTCCTTCCACATATAGCTTTGCAAAAACTGCATAAAAATCACTTGCAGCAACAAAAACATGATATTCCAGAAACACGCTTCGCCGATCCAATCAGCTGTTTGTAACACTTCCTACGTCCATCAGCGTGAACTATCACATGACCGCATGACCTGCCCGAAACCGGAAGTGACGTCATTTTGCGGAAATGTAGTTTTTTTTACCATCATGGCCTCATGAGCTTATACTTGTGTTTTTAAAAGTTATATTTGACTTCATGGCTTTCTGTGTCGTTTCTGGGATGCTTAGGACTCATATTGCACTGCTGGAAATAGTTTATTGTGATGCATATGCTGTTATTTTGCAAATTTGCACTATAATATTTATTTTCGTTTTTCCTGCAGTATATAAAAATTGGTGTATTTCAAAAATAAAACTATGAAGACACTTAAAATAAATTTCCTGTGGTGGGAAACTAGTTTGTGCAACTTTTTTGTATTTACAGTTTTGAGGGATAAGCCTCTTAAATTTCTCTAACTAGAAATATATGTTAAAAAAACAAAAACGATTTTCAATTTTTTTGTAGTTTATTGCACTTTTTTGCAATTTATGTAATTACTATGCACCTAATGCAGACATATTATTAAAGTTTGGGCTATAATGGTTGTATTGATGTATAGCAACTTGAAATGCTCCCAAAAATGGCTCCACAGCATGTAAAAATATAATATAAGCTCTGGCGGACTTGGTTCTATGGTATGTCTTAAAGGGTTAACGCTCGTGTGGGCAACGACAATGGCGTGATTGGGAAGAACGGCTCCTGGCTCTGAACCTGAGTGGTGTTTTGTTGTTGTTGGACTTCTGTGGAAACCACAGCTTGGCTATAATGAACACCATGTTCGAACATAAGGGTGTCCATAAGTGCAATAGGCACCAGGACACCCTAGGGCACAGGTCGATGATCGATTTTGTAATTGTATCACCAGACCTGCGGCCATATGTTCTGGACACTCGGGTGAGGAGAGCGGATGAGCTGTCAACTGATCACCACCTGGTGGTGAGTTGGCAGGGAAGGATGCTGGACAGACCTGGTGCACCTAAACGTATAGTGAGGGTGCACAGGGAGGCCCCCGGTCTGTGAGATCTTCAACTCACACCTCCAGCTTCAACAGCATTGCGAGGGAGACTGGGGACATTGAGTCTGAATGGACCATGTTCAGCTCCTCCATTGCCAAAGCCGCTGAACTGGGCTGTGGATGCAAGGTGGTTGGTGCCTGTTGTGGTGGTAATCCCCGAACCAGGTGGTGGACACCAGAGGTAAAGGGAGCCACCAGGCTGAGGAAGGAGTCCTGTCGGGCTTGGTTAGCCTGTGGGACTATGGGTGCAGACTATAAGTACTGACAGGCTAAGTGGAACGTGGTTCAGGCAGTGGCTGAAGCAAAAAGATGTGTGTGGAAGGAGTTGGCTGTCCTGGTTGACACGCCTCTACAATATTGCATGGAGATCAGGGGCGGTACCTCTGGATTGGCAGGCTGGGGTGGTAAATGGACTGATTCTTATATAGTGCTTTTCTACTCTCCCGGAGTACTCAAAGCTCTCTATACAACATGCCACATTCACCCAATCACACCCATTCTCACAAGCACTTTCTCTATACTGAGTGCTTTCTAACTACATTCACACACATTCCCACTCTGCATCGGAGAGCAACTTGGGGTTAGTATCTTGCCCAAGGATACTTGACATGCGGACTGGAGGAGCCAGGGATCAAACCACCAACCTTTCGATCAGTAGATGACCTGCTCTACCTCCTGTGCTACAGCCACCCCAAATGGTTCCCATCTTAAAGAGGGGGGGGGGGGGTGTTCCAACTATAGGGGATCACAATCCTCTGGGAAAGTCTATCCCAGGGTGAAAGTTAAGGAAAGGAGAATCCATCCAGTAGTGTAACCTCTGATACAGGAGAAACAAAAGGGCTTTTGTCCTGGTCGTGGAACATTGGACCAGCTGTTTATCCTCTCTAGGATACTTGAAGGTGCATGGGAGTTTGCCCAACCAGTCTACATGTGTTTTGTGGACTTGGAGAAGGGATTCGATCGTGTCCCTTGGAGCGTCCTGTGGGAGGTGCCTCGGGAGTATGGGGTGTTTGGCCCATTGCTACAGGTCAGTCGATACTTATACAACCGTTACAAGAGCTTGGTCTGGATAGCCAGCAATAATTTGGACTCATTTCTGGTAGGTGATGGACTCCACTAGGGCTGCCCTTTGTCACCAGTTCTGTTCTAATTGTTATGGACAAAATTTCTAGGCATAGCCAAGTGGCGAAAGGCTTTCACATGGGTGGGCTCTTATGTGGTTCTGTTGGCTTAATCGGGTGATGCCCTCCCAGCTCTCACTGGAGTGGTTTTCAGCTGAGTCTGATGCGGCGGAAATGAGAATCAGTGCCTCCAAATCTGAAGCCATGGTCCTCAGCTGGAAAAGGGTGGAGTACCCACTACAGGTCAGGGACGAGTTCCTGTCCCAAGTGGTGGAGTTTAAGTATCGCAGGGTCTTGTTCACAAGTGATGGGAGAAGGGAACAGGATCTCGACAGACAGATTGGTGCTGCGGCTGCAGTGATGTGGATGCTGTAGTGTTCCGTCGTGATAAAGAGAGGGCTGAGTGTAAAAGCGAAGCTCTCGATTTACCAGTCGATCTACATCACTACTTTGACCTATCACCACTGGAGAAATTATATTTTTCGGCTGGCCTGGGAATGCCTTGGTGTTGGTGGCTGGGAAGAAGGAGGTCTGGGCTTCTCTGCTTAGGCTGCTGCCCCCACAACCTGGCCCCAGATAGGCAGAATAAGATGGATATACATGTTATAATCTCTATTCTTTGTTCCTCTGATAACTCAATTCGTTCATTTTATGTGGAATCAGATGCCAGGACTCAATAAAATGCCTCCTTTTATGTGAGTGTGCTCAGGAAGCGTGAGCTAATAAAGAAAGCTAAGAAAAGTTATACTGAAAACAGACACACATAATTAATGGAAAAACCTCACAAGAGGGTGTGAGAATTTGTCTAGTCAGCTAATGCAAATAAAGGCTGGTTATACCTCTTAGCTAGAACTAATGGCCACAGGTGAAAACAGTCCGGACAGGGCAATTACAAAGCAGTAAAAACTGGCAAGGGCATGAAATGCAAAAGCAAAAAGTGTTAAAGTGTTACAAAAATAAAACAGACAAAGACACTATTTATTTACAGCTGTGATTGGAAGTTTCCATCCAGTCATCATCGGCGTGAATGTCCAGAATGATTTTTGAATTTTAATAATTTCTTTGAACTGTTCTTTCCAAGGAATCTTTCCACTCTTGGTAGAATTGGTAGAGTTCATTTAATTCAGTTAGTTTCCTGGCACGGACCTGACTTTCAAATGTCCACAAATTATCAACAGGGTTGAGGTCAAAGCTTTGGGAAGGCCATTCTTAACCCATTTAACTTTCCCTCAGAAGGTTTTTGGCTTGGGCAAACGTTGGGCAGCTGCAAGTTTTACGGTAAAGCTTGAAGGTCATGATTTTGGAGCAGGGGCTTCTTTCTTGGTCAGCACCCCACAGTCCATGGAAATGTAAAACTGGCTTTACTGTAGGTGATGATGTCTACTGTTTGGTTTAACAGGAACAATGAACAGAACTTAGAGGAGAGAAACAAATGAAAGTGTCCATCCCATCGTGCTAGTGTCAGTCCAAACCAATACCAACATAGGTTTCAATACTATTGATAACTGGATTGATCTGCCAGCTCAGAGTGAATAAATAAAACTATAAAGTCGCCAAACTATAAAAAGGAGCCTTCATGTAGTCTCAAGGGCGTATGGGGAGCTCTTTATATGAGCTACTGCTGAGACCATAACTCACAGATCCAGCTTTACAAATCATCTCCATTCTAATGCAAAGGTAACATTTGCCTTTATACATCTGCCTTTTTCCTGATCTTATTGGAAGCTCAGGCTGCTCACATCATTGTGAAGACATATAGGTTAATGTCTTTGTGGTATTTTAGCAAAAGGCCAGTCCGAGTGCCCCTCTGCCCGCCATGAATAACTCAAATTTCATCTCACTGCACAGTCCACTGCTTGTGGACAATACAAGGATCAGAGACGTTTGATTGATTATATATTTATTCAAACAGGAAGTAAAACTCTTGAGATTAAGAACCCGTTTTGCATGTTGTGGGCCGCAGCAGCCAGCATTAACCTGCATGTTTGGAATGACAAACAGAGCTCCCCTGGTATAATGCAAAGGCCACTGTGTCTACACCAATGGGTTCAGATTTTCACTGGTTTTACTGCAACAGTGTGCATCTCCCTATTAGCTCCCAGTGGATTCAGATTTTATTAAACACATCTGAAAGAATCTGCAGTTTCAGATCTTCTGGTGGGTCATTTTTGTAAATTTGCTTTAATGTGGTGTCATTAATTCCATTATGCTCTTTCCTTCAGTATTTCTCTGTTATAACCGATTTATTGCTTTACTTTTATCAGTATTACGTTCACAGTTTGTTTTCTTCTGTAATGTGTCCATTCTAAAAATGTATTGTTACTATTATTATTATTATTATTATTATTATTATTATTATTATTATTAAGCTCTGGAGTATTGGGAGCTTTATGTGTCACTCTGCACTTAAATGTCTTTGTTTCCTCACCAAGTGTCCAAACTGTGAAGTTTCTGTCACATATGACAGCCTCTGCATCCTTGCATTCGTTGCATTAACCCCCTCAGCTCAGCTGCCCCTCAGTGACATGTTTCTTCTTCTGCAGCCAGTCTCTCCCCATCTCATCTTTCCTGTTGCTGCCTTTAATGAAGCCTCCTGCCCTCTTTAAGTCCCTCTGCATTTGACAGTAATGTGACACAGTAATACCCAGTGATGCGCCCTCCACAGCACTAATGAATAATGTACATGTGCAGCCTTATAAACATAATACATTAGTTAGAAGAAGGAGGCGTGTGTTTATGTGCCTCCTCTTTCATGAATTAAATATGAATACATGCACATTTGTCCCACTGTGAGTGACACTAAAGGTAAAAATAAATAGGTTATCATTGAATAATTGACTGGGGGCTGGAGGCGTTCATGTCCATTTGGTGGTGTCGCTCTGTGCAGATTAAGAGGAGTGTTACAGGCAGTGCTAATAGGCTAAGCAGTGTTTTCCCAGGCATAACACTCAGTGTGTGAAGAAGAAAGTCCAGCACGATGCTGAGTGGCACTCTGAATCAGCCTCACCGGGACTCGGGCTTCACGTCATATTTGTATGGTTCATTTCAGTCTGAGTATGTGTGCCCTCTGCACACACACACACACGCACGCACGCACGCACGCACGCACGCACGCACACACACACACACACAC
>NW_005187420.1:5199190-5200310 GCF_000239375.1 Pundamilia nyererei
AATCCTTTTTGTCACAGCAGTTGGAATGTTGGTGAAATAATAATAATAATAATAATAATAATAATAATAATAATAATAATAATAATAATAATAATGATTGCCTATGCCACTGAAGTGTGTGTAATCGATTGGTAATTATATATTACTTTTCTGCTCTGAGCCCTCAAAGAGCTTCTTAATGTAACCTTCATTCACCCAGTCACACACAAGCAGTCACTCTCTGATGGATCGGGGGAAACTCGGGTTCAGTGTCATGCAGATTGGAGGAGATTGGGATCAAACTAGCGACCAACTCCTGAGCCAGCTCCTCATACTGGAGGAGCTGAACCAGTGTGCAGTAGAGGTGGTGCAGAGCGAGGTCAGTCTCTGCTCTCCAACAGGTTTATATAGAAGAAATTCTTTTCTATAGTTTGTGTCCTCGTGCGGACTCTGTGGCTCAATCGGAAATGTTAATGATTACTGAACTAAGCTAATGTTAGCGTAGCACAGCTGTGAGCAGCAGACACACATCATCCTCTGAGTACGTCACATATAACTCAGTCCTCAGTCGGGGAAGGCCAAACCTGCAGCCTGATAAAACAGATAAAAACAAACAGAAGAACAACAAAAATGTTGATGGCGACACAGCCGAAGAGCCGCTGACTCCTCCTCCCCCGCTCTGAGCTCACAGAGCGATGAAATTTGACACGCGGCCCTCCACATCTCTACTCTGTCACTGTCTTTCCACTTCTCTTCTTGTTAGGCTAATGTGATTTTACAAAGTGTCAGTAAGGAGGGGAGATGAGGCGACAAACCGGACTGCCTGCCTCATGCCTGTATGTATCACGTGACTCCCGCTGCCATCAGATCCCTGATTGGCGGTGGCGCTGAACGTTACTGAGTCGTGAGGAAACATGTCTTTTCTGAGCATCTTCTGTAGCAGCGAATCGTCAAAGCACAAACAGCAGATACTGTCAGCTCAGGCTGTGTGAAGAGTTTTCTCCCCTTTAACCAAAAATGCATGTTTAATTATGACAGCAGAACAAACACATATGTACGTACGTACATGTGTCTCCCCCCCTCCACACACACACACACACACACACACACACACACACACACACACACACACACACACACA
>NW_005187420.1:5200330-5212038 GCF_000239375.1 Pundamilia nyererei
CACACACACACACACACACACACACACACACACACACACACACACCTCAGCTGCCATCGCTGCCTTCAAATTAATTAGGGGAGCTGTTTCACAAATTACGTTTGGTCGAATTGTCTGTTCACTTGCTGCGACACATTACAATAATAAAAAGAGACCCCTGTACTTTTATAGGCCTGCTGTTGATGCTAACAGTGGTTGTTTCGCTCTCTCACACACACATACACACAGCTCCACCCCTCCATTTTCCAGGCAGGAAAGTAAGTGGTGAAGCTGCGGCTGGAGCTTGACTTTGTTAATCGTCAGACGACAGCTTAACAGCTTGTGCAGCTGTAATTAACGCAGCTTGAAATAAATGTGTGTGTGTGTTCAGCAGGGAAACTGTGAATAAAGGAGAGAAAAAAACAATGTGGCAGTTGTACAAAGTTGAAGAGAATCAAATAAATAATTCAGACAAATCGCCTCATCTGTCTCCGTCTCAGGTGCGAGGCCCACCTGACTCACTCGTCTTCCTCCCTTCGGCTAAATTATTCACATAACCAAAGAGGGAAACGGTGGCTGATAAAAGCCCTTATTATGTTTAATAATGACTAACACGTGCGGCTGCGGCTGGACGGGATGTTGGAGATGAGCCTCAGCAGACACTTTCTGTCTGCGAGAAACCACTGGTCGCTTCGATACGTCTGCACGACGCTCCACGACAATGGCGACTTCATCCGGTTCACGGAGAAATACTGAGGACAGAATTATCTGAAACTAAATGTAATAAAAGAAGCTCAAAAAATGTTGATGATGATGCTGTCATTATGACACATACAGGTGAGGCGCTGAGGTGCACAGAGCCACAGAAACGCCACATCCTGTGGACTTCAGAGGAACTCATCCCGATTCCTTCCCACAGACATCAGGCTACGGTCTGTTCATACACTGGGAATTAAAAGGCTTTAGTACACATTACACAGACCCGAACAATAATCCACCATCTTTGTTACACAACAAAACCGATCTACTCACATGTTCTTGTTCTGCTTTGTGCTGCCTGCATTGGAGGTCACCACAGCAGCACTTCTTTCTATTCTAAATTTGGAAATCTCACAAACTGAGGAAGTGATTTATTGACCATTTTGTTCTGTCTTTCCAGTTAAGTGAAAGTGTTTTTTTAAAGCTGTTAAGGTAAAAGTTTAAAGGTGTCACCAAGATTAAAACAGAGGGGGACTGTGGAGCTGGACCGAGCTCCCAGAACCAAAACTGCTTCAAACCATATCTTTTTCAACAGAAATCTGTGTTGGTGTTACCGAAACTCATTATGTATCTTTTATGAGATGATGTGTTGGTTTTTTGCGTTGCACGAAAATAAAAAAGATATCGATGCACACAGACGTCCAGTTTCTCATTTATCAGATCTGATTTATTTGTGGGGAAAGCTGTTCTGCTGTCATAGTGTAAAAACAGCTGATATATTTGTGAAATCATTTTATTTCAGTTGAAGAGAGCATGATTTTTGTAATAAAGCAGACGATAACAGCTGACGTTGAACTCTTCAGGTGCAGCGGTCGGAGAATATGTGACGTACAAAATCATATTCAAAACAGCAGAACAAGAATAAAATTTGAGGCAAAGACGGAGCTTTGAACTTCCTGTCAGGTCTACTTGATCAGCTGGTTAATGAGGTGATGTTGAGAGTTCACACCGTTTCTTAAAGGAAAGCTGCAGCAAAGGATGGCGAGATCTCCGAGGAAGAACGAGGGGCGAACATGGCTGCAGCGTTCTTTAGCATACAAATAAGCCAATTCATCAAAGCCTTTCTCTACCAGAACAAACAGTAATTTTCCTGACAGTGACCCTGACGAACGGCTGGATGGAGACTCAGGTATCTACACTGTGGTCATCCCACAGACGGCACTCTGCTCAGCCAACCGGCTGCCTGCGGAGGACCCCCCCTCCCTCGCTCTCCACCGCTTGGTGGGGCTAATGAACGGCCGGTGTCAAAAGTGTTGTCAGTCCATTCTTTGCTTGTTTGGGTTCATCTGTAGTAGAGGGGGAGGTGGAGGGTACGTGGCGGGAGGTGGTGACGGAGAGAGGGGGGAAAACAAAGTGATTGCATGATGGAGGAGGAGGTGGAGGAGCAGCCTCTCCAGGAGGACCAGCAGGACCCATCACAGGCACTTTATTGATTTCTAGCCAGCGTGCTCTTTGTCAAAAATCAGATACAGTGCGAGCCCTTTGGACCTCACCACCTTTTAAAAGCACTCGCAGAGCTGCTGTGGCGCATGTAATGGAGGCGGCGCTCTTTGTGTGAGGGTCAGAGGGCGCCACGTTAAAGCACAAGCAGAGAGATGAGCCGAGCCTACAGCTCTGCGCCGAGATTGGCTGATTTGGATTAAAGAGTCTCCAAAGGTGTGCGATTATAATTAAAGGTAAGCCCGACTTAATGAAGCCGATGTGCGTTAGTTCTCCATCATTCTCTAGCTGCCGATGGCATGAGGACGACATGATGAAGAAGCTAAAACAGGTAAAATCGGCGACAGAGGAGGTAAACTGGAGGATGGAGAGGGAGCTGAGGTGGGTGGGGGTCTACTGTCCAACATCTCCACCTCTCCTGCTGTCCTCCACTCCGACACAGAAAAAAACATTATGCAGCAGCAGCCGGGCTTCCACTGAATCGCGGTGATTCATTGCCCAATTTTAAACTGCCAAGCTGTTAAATTGCATCAGGTCTGCCAAAATTCATTCCAGGACTACGGAGGAGATATGAAAAATTAAATGTCATCTCGGCTGCAGTGGGAAACTTTCAGCTCTGCTTCGAGTGGGGCGCGAATATGTGAGATCCTGTGATGATCGATGGCCACGCGGGACTACACTTAACCTACTTACTGATGTCATGTTAGGCTTCAGGGCCTGTTTACTTTCAGCCACATGACAGGAAGTCATAAACTCCTCTTCTTCACTTTTCTTCATCTCCATCTTCACTGTGAACATTCAAGCTTACTCGTGTTTTAAACTGCTCCAAGTCTGCATTCGAGCAGCAACCAATGGGAGTGAACGGACATTTGAGGAGGAATAAACACAGTAGAGGGTTACCTAGGCAACCGGAGCCTGAATGCTCTGCTAGTGACCAACGATCAGGTAGACCAGGACCGGTGTCCTGCAAATTTTAAATGTGTCCTTGATCCAACACAGTTGACTTAAATGGCTAAATGACCTCCTCAACATGTCTGCCCAGAGAACTGGTTGCTTGATTCAGGTGTGTTGACCCAGGGTGATATCTAAAAATGCAGGACACCGGCCCTTGAGGCCTGGAGTTGTCCTCCCCTGAGGCAAACAGAGAACTTCTGGAGAACTTCCAATGTCTGGAATTTTTGATCCAGAGGGGGCACTCTTGAGCTCATCGAGAAAAAAGGGAATCTGTACGAAATCTGAAAACTTCAGGAACTAGAAGTCATCATTTGGAAACGGGCACCATGGAGGAAATCTGCACGTACTAGCAGAATGCTAATGTAGTAGCTTCACTGAGGACAAAAACAGCGGTTTTCAGCTCAGACTCGTAGTCCTCGCTGGATTTATGGGAAATTTAAAAAAAAATGTTTATTCTAGCTCCATTCACTCGTACTCAATGAGGAACGACTGAAAGTGCCCCCTGCTGGATAGTGTCTGAACTCCTGTGGGACAAACAGGAAGTGGAATGTCTGCAATCATCAATTATATCTTTGTTTCAAAATCATCTTTCAGACTTTGAATCAAACCCGTTTCCAGATCATGTTGAAAGTTTTGTGCCATGTTTTTTGATTTTTTAATGGGATCTCTCTATGAAACTGTAAACTCTGGCATTCCCTCCTCCTCCCTCCCTCCGTTCTTTCTCCTGCTGCTTTATGCACTGTGAGGCAGCAATATTTATTATTATGAATATCATTTGTATTAATCATCAGGATAAATGACTGCTTGGCGATCTGAATGCCTCATTTAGAGAAACTTGGCTCCCATGTCACAGTTATAAATTACAGGCAGGCCAGTGCTTCACCTGAGGCCTTCTCCCCCCTCCTCCTGCTGCATGTACACACAGCTGTTGGCGTGTTTCACGTGTTGGACACACGGCTGACATAAGCCACATGCCCAACTGTATTAATATGCGGAAGCAAATAAAGTTTTATCTTTTTTAATAAGTCGATTTATTCAAACACCAAAGCACATTGTTGAGTTCTGCACAGAAACAGGAAGTGTCATACCATCAAGCTAGTGCCCCAGAAATGCAGGAAAAGAAACACCTTGTCCTCACTTTTCACAATAAAAACCTAAGATATAAAGATTTTATGTCTGCAGTTTACAAAATTATGCAAAAGAAATTTAGCATAATTCTGATTGTAGTATTTAAGTAAAATCTTATCTTCGCTCTGGACCATTTTCAGGATTCATTAATTTTTAATCAGAACCATAACAACAAGGAGGGAGATTCACAGGAAATGAAATAAGCACAGATATGGGATATCTGTGAAGGTTCTCAGTCATCTAGGTCTTCGTAGTCTAAGGAGCTATGAAAGAAAAGCATCTGGCCTTCTTTAGGTTTCCTTGAAGACGTTTCTTCCGAGAAGCCTCTTCAGTTCTAAGAACACTTGGTGGAGGGTCCAAGCCCTATGGGAGTGTCCCCAAGAGGGTCATGGAAAAACCCCAGGGATTGATTCTTAGGTCCATGTACTGTACTGCACCCTCATTCTGCATTTAGACTGTTTCTTTTGTGAAGGTTGTGTTATTATTCTTTATAACTTTTAGCGTCTAAATATACTTAAAGTACCAGTTACACATCTAGTGGATGTGGATGTGTAACCTGCCGTGTTGCGCTGCTGATGCCGCAGCTGGGCCAAGGACACAGGCACACGATTGTGTTGGTTTTTGCAAACATTTAAATGATACATCAGGACAGAAGCTCAGAGATTAACAGATTATAGAGAGGCAGATTTTGCAACAGCCTTTATATATCTCTATAAGACAGTATTGTCTGAGTGGCGACACCTATCATTCAGGAGAATACTGCAGTGGCTACCTATGCCTTAACAGCAAGCATAGATAGAAGTGACTGTGTGATCATGTTTGGTGGTGTGTGAATCAACCATTGCAAAGGGTGGATGGCTACTGGCTGGGTATCCTAGCTACAGGGGCTACTGTGAGACAAGAGAGATCAAAGTCATTACATTTGGAAATCTAGACTGTTCCTCCATCGGCCACTGCAAGGATGTTGTTACTACTGTTTGTGTAAAAAAAGATTTAAAAGATGTACACAGTATATTTTAACAGGTATGAATAAAATTAACACTTAGCGATATATCAGCAATAAAAACACATATGTGTCAGTTAAATATTTTGCTGTATTTTACATTTTTACCTCAAGTTACCTCAAAAAGCTGCCAACTTTCATCTACAGTAAGTGTACCCAGATAACAAAATGACTTCAGACCAGCTGCATCCCGTAATCTTCCCCCACATGTGGACTGTCAGTCCACTCCTGTCCTCATGCTGGGTGAGCAGAGTTCACCTTTATTTACTCTCAACGAGGATCTAAAACTTTGCAAAGGGAGTCCCATATGAATTAGTGAGTCAGTGAAACTCACTTGTGACTGATGACAGTCGTGCTGATGTGAGTTGTTGAGGATATGCTAAACTTTCTGTTAGCTGTTGTTAGCCCTAATAAGCTGGTTTTAGGTGGCCTTAATCTAAGAAAGTAAAACTGTCTTAAAACTGACGGATAGCAAATAAACTCCCAAACTGTTCATCAGAGGGAACAGTTTGAACATTTGAGATTAACGTTAGTTGGCATAATGTTAGCTTATCGTCAGCCGTTGGTTTTTAGTCGGCTTGTCAGCTGTCTGAAGACATAAGGGTTACATGTCTAATTTGCTGAAAATAAGTATTTGTGACAATATCAGGAATGAATGAGCATGTTTATGCACATTTTTGTGTCGGTAAAACATCGGCGTGATACTTCAAGCAATCCGGTTCTTTAGTCTGACGTCATTGACCGTTTCCGGGTTCAAACTCCGCTTCAGGTCCCAAAGTCAAACAAACACTGCAGCATCACTGAGAGTTCAAAACTGTCTATAATTCTTTCATCTTTAATAAAATGATCAGTGTTGCTGCTCCACCAGGTGTAACAATGGAGTTTAACATCCAGGTATCCATGAAAACAGGATTTATGAAATTTAACAGAGTTAGAAGTTAGCAGGAAGTTAGCTCGCTAGTTTCCACCTAAACATGATATAGCATGTTCTGACTGAGAGATTTCTGAAAAATTAAAATGTACAGCTCTGCTGTCACTTCCAACATAAATGAAGACAGAAAACTAAACAGCAGTGACTTTTGTAGGGTTACTGAAGTTGGGCTAGCTGGTATATAATGATGTGCTACGTGATTGCTAGCTACACAGCTATGTTAGCATAACATAAACACAGTGAAGCTGGAGGATGAACGCTAGATATAAAGCATTGAAACATGTTAAAAACAACACAGCCTTAATAAATGCAGAGTAGTTTGGACCTGGAAGCAGGGTTCATACATCATCATTTAAAGACCAGATATGGTGGCTTCCACAAACCGCAAACTGCTCCTACGTATTTTTCATTTATCAGAATGCATCAATTTGTTGGAAGATGTAAAGACACACAAATCTATGTGTATTTATGCGCATATTGATATATCTGGCTCTCTTCCACAGCATGTCTTTTAAACTGTCTTCCTTCTCTCACTTCTCTCAGCCCCTCCCTGACCCTGGTTCTGCCAGAGGTTTCTTCCTGTTAAAAGGGAGTTTTTCCTTCCCACTGTCACCAAAGTGCTTGCTCATAGGGGGTCATATATGACAGTTAGATTCTTCTCTGTTTTTATTGTAGGGTCTACCTTACAATATAAAGTGCCTTGAGGCAACTGTTGTTGTGATTTGGTGCTGTGTAAATAAAATTGAATTGAAATAATCGAAATAACATCCTGATAAAAATATTTATCTTTATATTAAAGAATGCAAAGATAATTTAATCATTTGAACTATAGATTTAATGCTTATTAATTATTAAACATATTTTGTAACTCTCTAAGTAAACGTTCTCATCATCAACAGAAAGTCGACCCGAGTGTGGCTTCATTTATGAATGTATGAATTTAATGACAAAAACACAGAGCTGGACCAACATTAAGAGGACAGCTGTTTACAACCAGCTGAAATAGGAGGAAAATTATTATAAAATATTTCTTTAAAACAACAACAGTGCCAGGAAGTGAGCTGACTATCACTCGCGTTTCTGTGCCAAGGACATTTAGGTTTAACTCACTGAGCAGACAGGACGATATGAATGCTTAACCGGCCTTCCAAACACCTTTCAGATGAACTGAAAGAAATAAAAGCTGGACTAAAGAAAAAGCTGAAAGTATAATAAAGCAAAAGATCCTGAAATATATCTCAGAGATGTGCGGCAGAGAAGTGCAGTTTTATTTTACATTTGTCTGATGTGTGCACCCCCATTCATCGCTCCCTGTGATTAAATTATTCAGTGGTACAAACTACAATTATGCTTTATTAAAAATTATTAAAAATTCTCGCAGAGCTTTGCAGATGTGAAAGAATTTATTGCCTGCTTGTTTTTCTCATTTGCATCATTGATTTTGGTCGAGTGAGAAAAGCAGCGAAGCTCCTCAGAAAGACGTCGTCTCTTCATTGGAGTGAGGAGGAGGAGGAGGCAGACGAATGCCGTTTTCCTCCATCGTTAGAACATCTGATTTTATTTACACATGTTTATCAACTCGTGAGATGGCTGAATGCGTGTTTATGTATTTTTTTTAAATCTTTTAAAGCCCGAAGAAGGTCAGGGAAGGAGGAAGAGTAACATCGAGTAAACGTCTCATTATCCCCTGAAACATGAAAATGTGAGCGTTAAGAATATGTTGGGATCAAACTCTTTATCTGGCGTTTTGTTTAAAGGCGGCATTTCCATACATGAAATATAAATGTGGGATTTACACTTCAAAGTTGGGCCAATTACGTGAGCCATTAGTTGTAGTTGTAGCAGCAGGTTATGAATGATTTAGCAGTGGGTTTGTGTAAACTCGATTAAATTTCTTTTAAAGCGTCCGTGGCCTCGGCGCTTCGGAGGGGAGAGATGGGATCGAAGAGGGATAGAGTGACACAGAAAAAGTTGGAGAGGAGAGAAAGACGGAGTGTGCTGCTCTTCTGAATCTTGAGCAATGACCGGCTACTTTAGCAATTAAAATCCGGGGCAAAGACACAGCAGCTTGCTTTGGCCGACAGACTGGCCCATTCATCATCCCAACTGCCATAAAATAGCACTAGATGGATTCTTTGATTTTAGCTTTGGAAGAACATAAATCAAAATCTAAACCACAGCCTGTCACAAGTATCACCAGAATTATCCATTTGAGAGAGAGGAGAGCTGGAGGAGGCTTCAGAGATGCAGTGAGGGGACGTAGGCTCATTGTTTCCCCCTGCGGTCCCCCGGCGTCACACCCGGGCTAATCTATAAGTGTCTCGTAATGAGGCTTTTTCTACACTTCAGCACCGGCATTCATCAAACTGGGAGGGGGCCTAATCTGGGATGCTTTGTCATTTTCTTTTTTTATTTTGGTGTGTGTGTGTGTGGGGGGGAGGATAAGACCAAACATGGGCATCAGCTGCTAAAACAGACAAAGTGGATCACCAGAGTAGAGTGCTGCTGAGCTAATAGTGACAGCAGCATGGATTTGAATTTTCTTCAGTGGCAGGAGGAGTGAAATATTTTAAATATAAATCTGTGAGAACAAAGAGCTATCCAATTAATTACTGACGATTAAATGGCAACAAATAGATTAAATCCATAAAAGCACTGATCAGTTTCATCATCCGCACATTTGAACGAAATGGTGGAGGTATCAGCTCAGACAACTGCTAATCAGTCACATCCAATCAAAATCCTCAAATTTCACTGTACACCTAAACTGCAGCTCCGCCTTCCTCCTTCTTGGACGGTCTGTTAGTGACCTCACAGCAGCCATGTTATTGGTGACATGATGTCACTAAAATGCTCCAAAACACTCCAACAGCACAGTGCAGCTAGCAGAGAGCTAGCAGCTACAGCCGCCTGTGTCACCATGCACCTGCCAGTCAAAGTCGCCACTCCCCTAACAATGCAAACAATTTAAAGAGGTGAGTTTTACAGGTGTTGATAAAGGGGGAAATGATCAAAACAGTTTGCGTATCAGGCTGTAAAAATGTTTATTTCTGCTGTAAAGTTTGAAAATGTGAGTGTGGGGACCGACTCAATACTGCCTCTGCTGGACATCACAGGAACTCCAGCTTTGCTTTCTCCAGTTTCCAGCCCCAGAGGTTGATACTTGGTTTCTGTTTTCTAACGATGCTCACCACAATCAAAGCCAAACAGTCTCACTCAATGAAAGTCAGATGGTGCCCAGTGAATGTAAAAAAGGCTCCATCACTCTCTTTCAGTGCTCGTTGTGAAGCTGTTTGGAGTATACACTCATTCCCCCCTTACAAACACATGCTGATCCCTTTAATAACCGATCCTAAAGTGTTTGGTATTGATACAGTTTATCAATGTCGAGCGATCCATCGGCCTCCGTCGCTCCACTGGCCTGCTGATTGGCGCCTGAGCCCAGATTAATCAGAGAGGGATTGGTTTGATTTGTGGTCCTCATTTGTATGTCTGTTTGAAAGAAAATGGAGGACAGCTGTCAATGCAGAGGCATTTATCTCTGTCATCTCCTCCCCTCCTCCTCCCTCCCTCTCTCTTCGTTACTGAGCTCACCACAAGGCGTCTAAAAATTGATAATTCTACTGTCTCAACCACTTAAGAGCAGATTCAATCAAAAATAAAGCAACACATAAAATGACCCATTTTAATTCCCCGCAATATGACGGCGACATTCAATTACATCCTGAGAACAACACGTTTTTCATGGTGCCGATAATTAAAGTCTTATTTAATGTTTAAAGCATATTACTTCCCTTTATTAGACATCTCATAACAGAGTGAGACGCCATCAAGGTGCAACAATAAAACCATGCTTTTGTTTTTCATTTTATTACAAAAGCTCATCAGATGTGTCTCTGTGTGTGCGTGCGTGCGTGCATGCAGACCATTAAAGTTTTTTGTTTAGTGTTTCTGGACATACTAAAGCTCTTTACTGAGTTTTTTTGTGTTATATTAAAAAAAAACTCTTCTGTGTTCTTTCTGTATTTTCATTTAAATACTACGCTGTCCTTCAAACCATTCAAAATTAAAGTTATGAATCAATAGATTCATCAAGAAGACATCCAACACATAAAAAAAAGTCCCTCTCTTGCCCTGCGGTTGGTCTTTATCCTTCATGCTCAACCATTTTGACCTCGGGACTTCCGGGTCGTATTCAGCACAGATGTTTCTGTGTACTATGCCGGCCACTTGGTTATGGCGTTCCATGTATGCCTTGCCTGCTAGCATCTTGCACCCTGCTGTTATGTGCTGGATTGTCTCTGGGGCATCTTTACACAGCATGGTGTGGTAGATCCCTAGCTGTGGATCTGATGCTCAAACATTTGTTCGTGTGCTGCCATGATTAGTGCCTTTGTGCTGTCTTTCAGTCCAGCTTTGAATTTCCCCAGTGAGGGACACTAAAAGATATTTCTATATTCTATCTTTCATATTCAGCATGGATGTTTCTGTATACTATGCCGGCCACTTGGTTATGCAGGTTATGCAGGTGCATACATGGAACGCATAACCAAGTGCCCGGCATAGTGTACAGAAACATCTGTGCTGAGTATGGCCTGAAAGACCTGCGATCAAGATGGGAGACGCCCACGAGGGTGATTGAGAATGACCGAGATAAATCCTGTGGGACACAGACAGACAAAACGGTGGTGGCTAACCACCGGACATAGTAGTGTTAGACAGAAGAAGACTGTCGTAGTGATAGACATAGCAATACCAAATGACAGCAACAACAGGAAGTAGGAACACAAGAAACTGGAGAAGTACCAGGGGCTCAGAGAAAAGCTGAAAAAGATGTGGAGGGTGAAGGTAAGAGTGGTACCAGTCGTAATCGCAGCACTAGGTGGAGTAACTCCCAAACTAGATGAGTGGCTCCAGCAGATCCTGGGAACAACATCGGAGATCTCTGTCCAGAAGAGCGCAGTCCTTTGAACAACTAAGACACTGAGCAGGAACTTCAAGCTCCCAGGCCTCTGGTAGAGGACCCGAGCTTGAAGGATTGACCGCCTGCAGGGGCGAGAGGAGCAATTTCTATATAAAATATTATATATAATATCAAGTCAAGTCAAGTCATCTTTAATTATACAGCACATTTAAAGGACATCAAGTGTCGGCCAAAGTGCTGAACAGAGGGATAATATAATCAAATAAAAAGATGTAGATAAGATGAAAACATTATAGAAAACATAGTAAGACATCCATATACGTTTGTAAAGATAAATGTGTACATGCAAATATGCACATATATGTACAAAAGCACACATATGTGAACATAAAGTACGTGTATGTATATAAATTTTTATATATATATAAAAAAAAAAAACAGCCAGCTCGCCCCTGCGGACGGTTTATCCTTCAAGCTCGGGTCAATCCTTCCAGCTCGGGTCCTCTACCAGAGGCCTGGGAGCTTGAGCGTCCTGCAGTATCTTAGCTGTTCCCAGGACTGCGCTCTTCTGGACAGAGATCTCCGATGTT
>NW_005187420.1:5214211-5215538 GCF_000239375.1 Pundamilia nyererei
TATATATATATATATATATATATATATATATAGCACTATTATATACAAAACACCAAAAAATTCAGCTGGACTTCTCCATTGATGTTCCTAATGTTCTATCTACATTTTTTCCACATACTTGTGTCCAGGTTACAAGCTCCAACGATGAACAGTCATGAACGGGATTATTATTTATGTCGCTCTCTTTCATACACACATCCACAAGATTGTGAATACAAGCAGCAGAAATTAGTTTTCTGCAATGGGCGGCTGGTGTCTTCCTTTTAGACAGGGTGAGGAGTTCAGTCGTTCGAAAGAAGCTGAGAGTGAAGGTGCTGCTCCTCCACAATGGAAGGGGACAGTTGAGTAGGATGCCCGACTGGCTAAGGTGCTCAGGGCATAGAGAAGGCCTCTTATTAGATCCAGGACTCACTGCAGAGATTATATCTCTTGCCTGGCCTAGAGAGGGAGGTGTGGATTACCCCTGCAACACAGCGTTGGATAAGTGGAAAAAAACTAATGGATGAATGGATGACTTTTTGATGATATTTTGAAATTACACATGTCAGCCATTTTAAAAAGATGGTTATCTTCAGCACTATTCTTCCTTCTGCAGCTGCTTTACTTCGTTAAATCCACTTGATCCAACAAAGAGTGCTTGTCCTTGAAGCTTTTTCCTTTGTGTGAACATCAGTGCGCACACAGCTGTGAAACTGCGGCACTCTAACACAAACTGAAGCCGTTTGTTGTTTCCACAGCCAGGCTGCGCTCTATTCACTTGCCCAATGAAACACAGCATTCATTAGGCCATTGATCAACGAGTCTCATCCTGTCACTGGATTACAGCTGGTCAGCGCCGCTGCCTACAAACACCAACACACACCGGCTCTGTGCTGAGATGCAGGCCTGTAAGTGGGGTCAGAGGTGGCTTGTAGTAATCCATCTAACCAGCGTGACAGCGGCAGCTAATAAATCACTTATTCATCGTTTAATCCATCGTCTGTCTGCAACAGAAAACACCTCGCCAAACATACTGGCTGCTCTCGCAGAGTCCTCGATATGCCGTCAGGAGCCAAAAGCCGGCTGATCCCAGTCAGAGTCTCTGCTGAAGGCTTCCATCTGTTAAACACAGTC
The DNA here is from genome assembly GCF_000239375.1 of Pundamilia nyererei. Classification (NCBI taxonomy): domain Eukaryota; kingdom Metazoa; phylum Chordata; class Actinopteri; order Cichliformes; family Cichlidae; genus Pundamilia; species Pundamilia nyererei. Next base: position 5,215,325 of record NW_005187420.1, read on the forward strand.
TGCGGTGATCGAGAACGCCAGCTGAGGACAAATCATCAGCGAAGCAGTTTGTTCAGTTTATTGTCTCTGTTCTCTAGTACACCTCTCGGTTGCCTCCCTTCGTTGGCTCCCTGTCCGCTTCAGAATTTATTTTAAAATTTTATTGTTGACTTACAAAGCCCTGAATGGACAGGCTCCCGGGTATTTGTCTGACCTCTTGCAGACTTATACCCCC
>NW_005187420.1:5245515-5247183 GCF_000239375.1 Pundamilia nyererei
TTGGGCATCTTTCTTTGCCTTTAGACAATATTTCTGATGGCAAAAGAGCCAAACGGGACAGGGCAAAAAAAAAAGAACAAAAAAAAGAACAAAAAACAGCCACCAAGACACACTATGGCCAGGGCCGTAACACTCCTGTAATGGAAGAAGTTAATTCACTGCTGTGGGACATTTATGGAATTGGACTAAATAATTTGTTCTATAATTGGAGTGGTTTTGTGCTGTGAAATCAGTGGTCATGTGACTTATGAACGTCTGATTCATCTCAAACACCATCAGCGACTAGTCCACGGTGGTCAAGCGACTCCTGCACACTTCGAGAATCAGTAAGGGAGTATCAGCAGGTAGCGCTCACTTGTTTCAGCTGATCTTGCAGTCAATAAGAACGCGACACGTCAGCGCTCCGACAGGATTTCTGCGAACATGCTCACCGCCAACCCCATCAAACTCAAACACAACTCACCATCACACGCACACCGTCATCTAAGAAGACACTTGATGTGTATTATCATAATCGTGAGATTACATGTGTACTTTTACAGATTTTACCACTTGAAGTGTGAGGCGTGTGTGACACGGTTAAACACACATACACACACACAGTAAATCTGAGGCTTTGTGTCTCTTCGGTCCCTCTGAGCTGAGTCGCTGCCCCACCAAGGTAATCTTCATCATCATCTTCATCACTAAGCTGGATCAGAATCATCCATCCTCATGAAGAAGAGGCAGCCCTCCTGTGGCACACACACACACTACTGCGCTCCTAAAATCCCCTGCACCATCAAAGGCACCGCCTGTCTGTCAGTCATGTGATTACGGGCTGAGTGACGGCGGTCGGGTGACACTAAGCGGTCGCCTGAATGCACCTCCGTCAGGCCTGGCAGGACGGCATGACACCGGGGGCCGGGCCACGTCCCTCAGGCTCGGGATTAGCCTCAGCAGCTGCCATCTGAGCGCCACTGTGCTCTCACTCACACACACACATCGTTATGAGGTAGGCTTCGCTGCACAGACACACAAACGTATGAACATGTTTAAATACGACATCAGCAGAAAATGCTTCATTAATAATAAAACATCATTACTGTGTTTGAAACCAGTTGAGCTGAAAGTAAACCTGTTTTTTTACAAACATTTTTCCAAAACACAAAAGATGTCTTTTTTGTTTTCAACTATTTAAATTAACTTAAATCTGAGTATCTGTTTTCTTTTCATACATCCACGTGAGCACAGGCTAAAAACAGCATAATGTTAATATATTAATATTGGCAATATATTAATATACGGGCTGGTAGATGTTTACAGGTGAGCTGCAGGTTCACCTAAGCGTTGAGGACATATTTCCATGGAAACTGATTTGAAGATCATTCCCATCTGCCTGGGATGTTTTCACCTCGTGTCACATGACCTTTCTCTGAGATGTGTGGGTGGGTCACACAGTCCACCTGAGGGGTGTCTGCGTGTCATAAATAAGTAAGTAAGTAAAATTAATTTATATAGCACATTTTCACAGATAAAAATCACAAACTGCTTCACAATAAGATCAGACATACAAGTTAAAATTAATGAAGATGAAGGTGCACGACGAGCAGTCATCAGGCCTCGTTTCCCCTCCCTCCCAATGACCCCCCCCCCCGCTCCTCACGTTAACACCTACCACACCGTCAC
>NW_005187420.1:5247203-5258182 GCF_000239375.1 Pundamilia nyererei
GCACTTAAACTTCCAGCACGAATAACCAGAGGCTGCAGAGCAGAGGTACATTTATCGATAAAGCAATTAATTCAAACCACTCCTCCTCTGGCTGCGCGCCTCCGGGTACCTTACTCTCCTCCTTTTAATTTTTAAAATTTTGCTCTATAATTTCTCTGTCTCCCCCCCCCCCACCCCCGTAACCCTGCTCACCTGGCAAACTGCATATCTTCAGCTTACTCAGCAGAGTCAAATGCCAGCCATGTCCTCCCCCGTGCACTCACATTCACGCCTCACCTGCCTCCTGGAAATGGGATTGTCTGGGAATCTCGCCTCGTCCCTGATGGGATAATTGAAAACCGAACTGCAAGGACAAATATGAGGAAGACAAATGTTCTTCTGCAAACTCTGCTTATTCACACACTGCCCGTTGATTTGAAAATGAGATCTAACCGGCCGTGTTTCCGGAGGTCCTTAAAAAAAGTCATCTGCATGTTTGAATACCAGAGTAACACCTCTGCTTCCTGAGCAAGAGATGCCCCAAAACTCTCGTTTACTGACTCTGACAAAGCAGATAGTTAAAAACTCTCACCTGATGAGTATGAACAGATGTATGAAGCTGTGAAAACACCACAGCAGACTTTTTCTTCTGTTAATTATCTCCATCATCACCATGGTTTTATTTACTCCTGAAACCGCCGGTGCTAACTGCAGCGTTCAAACGTGTCCGCTGTGAGGAAAGCACCTTTTAATGGCACACCATGGTGTGTGTGCTTTCAGCCGTGGAGGGCAGGTAGCAACATAAAGTAACAGGTGTCTTTATTCACCAGAGCAACAACATAGAACGAGAAACCACAGGAAACCAGCCTTCAAAGTAAAACAGGAAATGACCAAAAGACAACAAAGACGTGAAGAATGAATTGGCAGGAAGTCAGAGACAGATGGATTAGTTTTTAATTTTATTTGACTGTTGTTTTGCTTTTCGGGCGGCAGAGGCAGTATTTAGGTAAATCTGGTCCAGGTGCAAAAAAAATAATGAACCTTTAGTGAACTATAATAACCTTGAAAGGAGAAGGACTGCAGGGGTTAGAATAAAACCGAGAGCTCCAAACCGGAAGCAGAAGCTCAGCATGACCACAATAATAAAATCCAAAGTACTGAGACAGAGTTTACCTCCTGGTTCTGAATAGTTGCCTAATGAGCTCGTGCCTGAAACAAAGTCTGATTCTACCTGCAGACGGGTCGCCTGGTGAGAGCAGGTTAAATGTAATAGAATAGCCTTTTATCATCGTAGGGCTACAAAACACTTCCGCTTATTTTTCAAAGATGTCTGAGATTCTGAATAAAGCTCATTAATTTTGTGAGGTTATTAATTCCAATAAATTATTTTAAATACAAAAGACAAATGTCTAAAATTAAAAAAACATAGCATCGTTTACTGATTATTATTGTCAGCCCCTCCCTGACCGCGGCGTCGCTCTAAACCCAGTCCATAAACGCTGCTTCCAGGTGTAAAGGTGTTTCACTTGTTTGTTCTCTGAATATGCAGATTCAAGGGATGGAGGGCAGCAAAAATTTAGCCAATAATTCAATTTGTTCATTGCAAACTGTTTTTGATTTATATCAATTTCACGGCTTCCATCAGGTGCCACATCACAGAGGAGGGTAATAACCCAGAAATAACCTCGTTATGGAGACAGCGCTGCAGTGTTGGCACAATGAACTCCGAGCTGAAGAATTAGTGACCTGGAAAGTGGCAGCGAGAGTTAATGGCATTAGCTCCATCAGACACTCGGAATGAGAGTGAATCATTTACAGTGCTGCTGCACAAGAAGGATCCTCTGATGGCTCATTGTTCTTGTTCTTATTTCGCTGTTATTATTATCAGAGATGCAGCTACTCCTGCTATTGTTTTCAGTCTAATTAGAAGAGATGGGGGATGCAGAGCAGGCTGCTAATTATTTCCCTTCGTGTGTTTTGAGATCGCGTTTTGGGGTTTGATGTGGACTCGCAGATCCTGCGTAACCTGCTGATAGGCTGTCCGCAGGTACAATGCGTTTCTCTCGTGACGACATATAACGTGGAAACAGCAAGTGACTGTTTGCCTCGAAGCATGAAGCCCACCCCACCTGTCTGCTCCGCTTCACCTCAGAAATGTTTCAAATATTGAAATTTGTGGCTGTTCCTCAGTAATCAGGTCTTTGATATCCAACATCAATAGAACTTTGATATACGAGGCTGGCTTGATGAGCACAGAGAACATTAAAAATATGTTTAATTAGCATTTCAAATCAGCCACGCTCAACTAAAAAAGAATATACAATAAAAGAGAAATACGGCCAAGTGCGCGTGTGGGGGCGGGCGAACAAATTAGTCGTGGGTAAGACGAACAAAGAGCCGGCCCTCAGAACAAAGCGCCTGTTTTAGCCTTGTGCTGTTCACCTTCTGACGCCAAACCAATCAAAACCATCCTCCGGGCCCCTTTCTCTGATTTCTTCATCACTCTCGCGCAGGAAAATATTCCGTCTCTAATTAATATGACCTTATGAAATTTTAATGAAGCCCGAGCCCCTCTTTGAGCGTGCAGTGGGGAGCCTTGAAGTACATGTGTCAGTATTTGCTCTTAGCTGTGAGGAAGAAAGGGGAGAAAATGTGACTTTGGTCTGTGATGAATAACTGATGTACATTTTAACCTATTTATTTCATTTTGATTCAAATCTTCAGATCACACAGAGGATTGACAGATCAACACTGCTGGGGTAAAATGATTGCTCTTCCCTTTTATATGTATTTTTGGAGCTGTAATGCCACGCCAAAGAGGAAGTTAAGATTTCAAACTGTTCAAAGTGAATTTCATATGAGGTGTAATTCAATGGAAAATATAAAACGTCAGTCTCAATTCTGCACTGCGAGAAGAGAGAGAATCTGCACACGCTGGTGATTGGCTGAGCGTCTTCTCTCCTTTTCTTGTCCGTTTTCCTGCTTTCTGAGGCAAAGATCCAGACGTCTTCACATCAGCGAGTAGCATTCACTCTTTGAGCTTCACTGTGCGCTGCTGAAGGTTTAATGAAAACGTGTTTCTGTGAACCATCTCACGGTGGGTTTCTGCAGCTGATGGACGAGTCAAAGTGTCTGTTGCAAAAGTCTGCGCTGGTAGTGAAGCAAGAACTTAGCTTGGAGGTGAAGCTGTGCAGTTAGATCTGCCCTCACCCTCAAGCTGTGGGTAGTGTCTGAAAGAAGGATTTCACAGTCCTCTGCAGGAGGTGTTTAGGATTAGCATTGGACATAGTGTGAGAAGTTCGGTCGTTCAGGAGGAGCTCACAATACACCTGCTACCCCTCCACATCCAAAAGGAGGTGGTTCAGCATTAGCACATTGTTTCATGTCCATTTGGGGGAAACCTGTCTCTGGCTCGGGAACTCGTCCCAGAAGAGCTGTAAAGGGAGCTCTGGGGGTCTCTGTTTTGACTGCTGCAACCATGGACATGGATAAATGCTGGAAGTTAGATTGATCTAAACAGTATGTTAAGCTTATTATTTTATATTTTATTTTTACCATCATAGGATTTCATGATAGGGCTAGAAGAACAACACCTCAATAACCTTTTTGAAGTGAACCCAGAAATGTTAACAGGTTGTGGTCAGTGTGTACGACAAGAGGAGAAGCAGAATTTGGACAAAATTCACAGTGATGTACGACAAAGGAATTTGGTGGATGAACAGGAGGAGCCTCTCCATGTCCTGCAAGGTTACACAAATGCATTACAGCAGCATTTGTGTCATAGTATCTCAGGTGACGAGCAAGGTACCCAGGTCCAAGAGGCTGCTTTGATTTAATCTAATGTGCTGATTTTATTGTTTTTATTTCATTTTAAATATTATTTTATTTATTTATTAATTAACTTATTTAATGTTTTTAATTTTTTTTATCATGTTAAGTGTGCAGCTGTCTTCAGCTGGGAGTCTGAAGGTGCCATATAAATAAACTGCTTGCTTGCTAACACAGTCTGGGGGTCCGACTGTCACCTTTTCAAAGTCATCAGATCGATCTGATTTGTGAAGACTGGACTGTCTGAAGACAAAAACACTCTTTACCTTCAATAAACACAAAACAGTAATTCTGAATAAAATGCAACTGAAATATATAAGATCAAAGTTTTACTAAAATAATGAATCATTAAGGAATGTGCCAATTAAATGTCATTTGACCAGGTTCCAGTAAATGCAACAATTTAATTTGTACAGCTGTAACAAAATGTGATGGAAAATGTACATGATTAAATTAAAGTCAGCGTTTTTCCAGTGTGTGACTGGGATCAAGGAGTGGCCCATCCACTGGATTATTGCATGGAGTTTTAAAGTTGGCGTTGCATCAGTTCTTCAGACATGTTTTCCCTTTCCTCAAATGCTGATGGGAAAATTGCAGCTGATCAGACTCGTGCAGCGACACGTTTGCTTTTATTTGTGACCAGCGTCGATCAGTGTGCTTGTGTTCAGAATCTCATTCGACTGCAATAAAAAAAAGAGGAGAATCCAGGAGAGACAGAAGGACGAAGACATGTTCACAGCTCTGAAAACCTCAACAATCTGGACGTGGACAGATGATTAACGGTGCTGCAGCACTTTTGTTTTCTCACATTTTTTGTTTGCTGTTTGTCCAGTTTTATAGCATCATAAATAACTGTGTCAGCACGCAGAGGCCAACACTCACACCTCTCACAGCATGTCATGTGACTGAGCGCAAAACACAGCTGGTTCATTTCAGAGCCATAAAACTCTGAGCTGCAAGAGTCAAACTTCAGTGTGACATGTTCAGATTACTAACTACCCACTGCTCTGTGACACACACACACACACACACACACACACACACACACACACACACACCTCCATCCAAACACTGTCGTGAGCTTTTGCGTTCATTATTATGTCTAATTATTTGCTGCATACATTCACACCTTTAATTGGCTTTTTGGTCTGCAGCTGTCACACTTTCTGTGTGTGTGTGTGTGTGTGTGTGTGTGTGTGTGTGTGTGTGTGTGTGTGTGTGTGTGTGTATTTGAGTGCTTTGTGATGAACACTGCATTCTGTTTTTGTGTGTCTGTGCTGGCCAGGTCAGAGTGGGGTCAGAGGTCAAAGGACACCATATTGCATGTGTGTAAGGAGAGAACACTGTGTGCCGTCAGCGGGTCAAAGTTGAAATGTTTGCATCTGAGTGAACGTGCAGATAATCGGAACTTAATTAACAACATAGTAACGAAGACCTGAGTGAACAAACTTTAACATTCAGGAGGAAAAAAGCGGTTTTGGGACAGAGTTGAGAGCTTTTATGTCCCAGTGAAATGAACACTTGGATAATGCTGCAGAATAACTACCCTCACCTGTTTCAGTGCTGACACTTTGTGCTGTTTGTTGATGTGGGCACACGACTTGGACTGGTGCTGCTGGAGTTTTAACAGCTCACACAGTAAATCATGTTACAATCTTTGTGGCCTCATATCTCGTTTAATTCATAAATGTTGACCACACTGCACATTACATGATTTCCTAATGTGATGCTAATAAATTACAGACATGAATTATTCTCTTCTGAGTCTTTAAAAGTGAAGAGTCAGTGTCGACTACAGCTTCATCCCCAACAGATGGTCCTCTCAGACTACAGTCACAGCATACTGACCTGCTCAGAGTAGCTTTCGTTTCATGGAACCATCCAACATGCCCTTCATCAAGGGAAAGACTAAAGCACGAATCCGTGTACAGAGAGCGGCCCTGAGCTCTGCAGAGGGAGAAACAGCGTGGCACAGCTGGAGTGGCATCCACCCCGAGCCTCACTGCCACTCTCTCTGAGGTTTCATAATTGATTTAGCCAGCAGGTGATAAAGATCGATGTCAGTCTGCCCGGGCAACGACACCAGGAGCGTTGCAGTGGCATTGTGTGGCGGGAGACGGCAGCCTATTATGGAGGCGCAATCGAATATTTGTAGCATCCGGACACAGTCGTTCTTTATTCATGCTAATACGAGTATATTAAAGAAGCTAAACAGGGTTAGTGCTCCATCACTCACAGGGGGAATCAGCCGCGGCATTCATCACAACCTTGGCTACGACTCCCTCGGCCACAGACACCACGCTAACTGACACGCTGACGGGGTAATGGGCTCTGATTTGTATGCACGCGGCCGCCTTTGTCATTTCTTTGCGGACTCTTTGCAAATAATGCACAATTTGAGACTTGAGTCAAAGAAGGTTGTGAACCATGTGCGGCGTGCGATCCCTGCGTGGACTCTGGCCGTTATGGGCGATGCTCAGAGAGTCTTCATTAGGCAAACACTGATGTGTGTGATGGATCTCTGCTGCGAGGAGTGCACGAACAGCAACAGCAGCAGCATTCGCTCCTTCAGCCCATAAAACCACATATATTATGTTTTAATACCCGCTTATAAAGGAAAACATAAAAATGCAAAATGCAATATCCCCGAGCTGTCAGTTTGATAAACAAAGCTGAATATTGATCTGTCTCTAAATTGGAGCGCGGGGGGGAAACAATAATGTTAGATTCCCTCTAACATGAAATTACATGCTGAAACAGAGTGCGTGGTGCTGTGGCCTGTCAGCATGCAGCCGCTCAGCACTTCCTCAAACACAGAAAAGCAGAATAAAACTAGGCTACAGAGTGACGACACCATGCTCGACAAATCCAATAATCCACGTGACGATCCTCTAAACTGAGGACAGCAGCAGCAGGCAGCTGATTATTATTTAACGATGACTTCCAGTCAGCGATGATGGTGCGAGGTGAGCATGAATACAGCTGAGTTTTAGCAAAGTGTGAGGCAAAGGAAGTAAACTCCATGTTTTTAATGTGCTTTCATTTTGGATGTGGGAGAGGAGCAGCATGTGAACTCATGATAATGCTTTCACCCTGCAGGCTTGCTTGTTGTTCCTAGAGTATTTAAAAGTAGAATGGGAGGCAGAGCCTTCAGTTTTCAGGCCCCTCTTCTGTGGAACCAGCTTCCAGTTTGGATTCAGGAGACAGACACTATCTCTACTTTTAAGATTCAAACTTTCCTTTTTGCTAAAGCATATAGTTAGGGCTGGACCAGGTGACCCTGAATCCTCCCTTAGTTATGCTGCAATAGACGTAGGCTGCTGGGGGATTCCCATGATGCATTGAGTTTTTCCTTTCCAGTCACCTTTCTCACTCACTAAAATCTCACAAACAGCCAGAGTCCAGGGAGTCTGGAATCCGAGACATTCCAGACTCATGTTGGAGACTTTCAGGAGAAAAAGGCTTCTTCACTCTGTATGGGACCGGTCAAAACTGAAGAAACACTGGAAGACGTTAAAGTATAGTTAGGGCTGGATCAGGTGACCCCGAATCCTCCTTTAGGTGTAGGCTGCTGGGGGATTCCCATGATGCACTGGGTGTTTCTTCTTCACCCACTATGTGTTAACTGCATTGAATCATACCTGTTATTAATCTCTGTCTCTCTTCCACAGCATGTCTTTATCCTGTCTTCCTTCTCTCAGCAGATGCCCCGCCCCTCCCTGAGCCTGGTTCTGCCGGACGTTTCTTCCTGTTAAAAGGGAGTTTTTCCTTCCCACTGTCACCAAAGTGCTTGCTCATAGGGGGTCATGTGATTGTTGGGTTTTTCTCTGTTGTATTATTGTAGGGTCTACAGTATAAAGCACCTTGAGGAAACTGTTGTTGTGATTTGACGCTGTATAAATTAAACGTAATTGAATTGAACTGAATGACAGGATAGCTTGCATACTATGAGCAGAATGGCTGCACAGAAACAAATCAGCTCATGTGAGCTTGCATGAGACAGTTTGCATTGTGGGTAATATACAAGGAGAGCACACCTGTAGTAAAAGGGCCTGAGTCTGGTTGTTTTCATCTCTGCTGCTGCTACATTTCAATGGATGTGTCTTGCTCTGGTTCCAGCGTCCAGCTTTTATCAGAGATTGTGAGTATGTGTAGTGCGTTTTTATGCACACAATTAGAGTCCTGCAAAGTGACAAACAGAGGTTTGTTAGCAGGGGGATAAATTTGGCATTTTTAATCCTTTCTCAAATAAAGCTTAAGTTTGTTTCTGTGCAGCCAAAGAGGATTCTGGGACCACAATGATCAGCCTGCATCTGGAATCAGTCTTCTCTTGCTGATAATGCTGCCGCAGACGAGTTTCTCTGCGATCAGTGTGGGCAGCAGGTTACGCTGACAGGTCGAACACTCGGAATCCATCTGCTAGCATCTCTGAGCTTTGTTCTTTTTAACCTCCGCATATTTCGGTTTGACACCAGTTTATGAAACGTCTTGTTCTGCCGTCTGATGGCTGTCTAAGTCGATTTGTCAGGAACGCCCGAGGTGAAGCAATAACAAACTGTATGCTAACTCCCCCGTTTGAAAAAAATCTGCCTCTCTCTAACAAGGCATACAGCCCATACCTAGAGAGTTAGCGCTTCACGTCTTCGACAAATAGACTTACACCTCTCCCTCCATCTCCTGCTCGCCGAGAGCTCGGGGAAAGCTGACAACCATCTACTCTCCTCCGTCTCTCTATATTAAATCGACCAATCAAGGGGTGTCAGTCATGCATCCCAGCTCGCCGCTGACAAGTTGGCAGTTGCGATGCAAGAGCGGTTCATTCATTCTGATGACACTCTGCCAATATCTGCACGGTGGAAGCTGCACATTTCTGCCTCTTAGTCAGAGGAAACCGATTCACAGCCGACACAGAGGGAGGGAGAGGGGCATCGGAGCGAACAGAATTAAAAGCTTTGACTGTAAGTTTCCCTATCCAGGGTGTCTGACTTGCCAGTTTGAAGTGTGACTGATAACACAGGAGGAAAGTTTACAGAGAAAACAGCTCATCTTCCTGCAAGCAGAGCTCAGTCTTTAACGTCTGTGCACGCAGGTCATATTGACAGCCGAGCCAACTGTTTGGGTTTGTTGTAGAAACTCGGGGGCATATTGATGTAGCCGGGGGGGGGCGTCGAAGCAGAGAGAGGGTTGCTCACTGGGCCTGAACTTCTACCAGAGGGGGCCCTTTGGGGCTGCAAACAACACCGATAACCATGAACACAAAACCACCATGACGCTGACTCTGAATCTGCTGCGCTTTATTTCTGCAGCTTCTTTGTCAGTGACGAGCAGCAGAGCCACCTGCTCAAACCGCGACAGAACTTCTTACCCTTAATAAAAGCAGCCAGCACAGACACATCATTTTTATATTTTTATATACCTCCTCGTGTTTCCCACGCACAGACTTTACCTGGTTCCACAGGTATGTGAGTGGAAACAATGGAAACATTAGGCGGTCCAGTTTATGATTTTTTCGAAATCCTCCTTCAGTAAATAATAACGAAACAAAGAAACAAAAACCAGTTGGGCTCTACAGTGAGCAGAGAGAAGACATCAGGCTGCCCTCGTAAAGTCTGTTCCTGATTGTTCAGAGACACTCAGACCAGCGGCCTGCTAGAGGTCATTTTGTAGCTCTGACAGTGCTCATCCTCTTCCTCCTTACACAGAGAATCAGAATCAGAATCGTGTTTATTGGCCAAGTATATGTGCAGACACATACAGGGAATTTGGTTCCGGTAGATGGTGGCTCGCAAGCACAGCAATGTAAATCAGAGGAGCAGATACCAGTCCTGCTGATGACTTCTTCTTCTACGGCCCTGTCCAGCTCTCCTTGAATGAGTGCATCTACAGAGCACTCTGGAAATCAGACTGAGGCAAAGGTTTGTTTTCCAGAAGACAATGATCCTAAGCACTCAGCAAAAACAACAAAGGAGCAATTTTGGGAACACTGTGAATGTCCTTGAGATGCCCAGACTCAAATCCAATTGACCTACTCTGACTGTCTTCCATCTGTCACATGAATTCTGTTCTCAGTGATTTAGGAATAAATGCATGAACTAGTTTTTCAGCGTCACTCTGAGACAGGTTATTTCTAACTTCAGAGATGTTGTAAAAATGGAAGAAAGCAGTCTTACATATTTGTTTAATATGTGCATTGAAGGACATGTCCTGGTCAAGAATAACTCTAAGGTTCCTCACAGTGTTACTGGAGGCCAAGGTGATGCCATCCAGAGTAAGAATCTGGTTAGATACCATATTTCTAAGATTTTCAGGGCCTTCTGAATGGTTCATTTGTAAAGAGGCTTATGAAGTCATTACTAGTTAACATTAAAGGAATGGTTTGGGCAGTAACGTGCTACTGTAATCTGATTACTTTTTTCAAGTAACGAGTAAAGTAAGGCATTATTATTGCCAAAAAGTAATTACTAGAAGAAATGTGATAGGAAGTGTTTGCTCATGAGTGAAGCAAGACACTGGCTGTGTCCCAATTCAGGGTCTGCACGCTTGAAGTATGCGCACTACGCGTACTACGTACGGTGCATACTATAAGTACGAGAAGTGCGGAAGTGAGAGGCGTGTGAAATGGGACGGTCTAGCCTTCGTCGTGCTATTCAGGTTGCCTAGCAACCATGATATTTTTTTTTGTGTCCTGTTTGGATCTTTAGCCATCAGAATTGTTGTCTTAAGGCCAAGAAAGATGCCAAGCGAATTTATTTTACCAAGTGGATCATCATGGCCTTGCGATATTGGTCCATTTAATTGACCTTTATTATAATTATGAATTTATTTTATTTTCAGTTGCTACAAATGGGACAGACATGATTGGGGGATAGGACAGGGAGAAAGAATGAAAGAAAGAGAGGGAGAGAAAGAAAACCAAAGGGGAGAAGAGACGGTGAGAAGGGGGGGAAGAGAGAAAAAAAAAACAAAACAAAAAAAAAAACACCTGGATCACCTGTATGGAGAAAAAAAACAGAAGAGAAAGCAAACAACAAAGAGCAACATAATAAAAAGAACAGCACTATCACAATAAACTAGTTAGCAGTAGATATCAGTAGATACTAAATAATAAACGATATTGTGCAGCACGCAAGATAGACAGCGCACAATGTGCTTTGAGGCAGCAGCCAAGAAAG
>NW_005187420.1:5283593-5293162 GCF_000239375.1 Pundamilia nyererei
AAAAAAAAAAAAAAAAAAAGTTATTAGTGATTATTTTTAAGAGATGAACCATTAAACTTTGATTCATTTTTAAATGTTTTTTCACATCATGAGGATGATAATGAAGCTGAATATTTTGTCCTTCTTCCTTTTCGTGAGTTCTGTTCTTATGTTTGTGCCCACGTCGGGCTGCATGTCTTTAATGTGTTGCATTTAAATTTGAAGCTAAAGTTTAAATACGGTAAGATTCAGTTTAAGTGGGCTCTAACGTGCTGCAGCCAGGAGATCTCAGTGGGGCCTCAGCAGGAGTTAAATCCTTCATGTGTTTCTCGTGGCGTGGAAGCTCTCGCCTGTGGCTGCGGTATGTAAAATGTGGCGTTAGTCATCAGCTCATCGCATTTGAGTCGTCTCCAGCGTGAGGGAGATTAATGCCTCGTAGGGACACTATTATTTTCTCTTTCTCTTTCGGCTCTGCCTCAACAACTGCTCACACACTTAATTGTCTGCTGTCTCCTCGTTCTCCTGTGACAGATGTGCAGGGGAGCCCAATGTGGGCGGGGCATGATGAAAGGTCAGTGACAACGTGTTTCAGAGTATAGGTGTAGCTGTGTTTCATGCTTTTGGCCTTGATAACCTTGGTCCCTGTATGGTTTCCAGCTGCTCTTTATCACCAGTTCTCTTCCTAATTTTTATGGACAAAGATTCCAGGAAGCATCTCTGTGTAAAATAACTGGCACTGGCACTGCCTAAAGAGTGAATGAGCTTTAGACTACAAAACTCAACATCACTCATTCACACCTCGTTGTATGAGCACATTTTCTGTGTATGCATTCACACTCAGAGGAACGCGTCGGGAGCAACTCAGCATTCAGTATCTTGCACAAGGATACTTGGGCAAGTCTGCCACACAGACTGATGGAGCCAATGATTGGAAAACCAACGTTCCTCACCTACTCTACTTCCTGAACCACCGCCACTCTGTAGTTTTCACCAGGAAAAGGGTGGGGAGTTAAGTCTGACTTGACGATACAAGCTGCAGAACCCTAACCCTGTACATAAAGTGGTTTGGAGAGAAAAAACAAAAGACAGAAAGAGCGACTGCGTGTCTTCAGCAGGATGTTGAACAGATGTGAGGAGAAACTGTACATGCACAAGATCTGAAAACATGACAAATTTCTCAATCACAGGGGACAAAAGCAGACAGAGAGGGAGACAAACATCCTTTCAAACTTTAACTTTAGGTATTCAGGCTGAGCAGAGCAAAATGCTGACAATTAAACCAATCAATCTAACTGCTGCTGTGGAGCCAACATCTGGACCAGCAGCCCTGACCACTAGGGTGGGGGGATGGGGGGGACGAACACTTTGAGCTGTCCTTCACTGATCTTCACACACACACACACACACACACACACACACACACACACACACACACACACACACACACACAGGTCCACATGGGCTTGATGTCAGCCGGTTCTGCTGTGTTGTTTCTTTTGTTATAAATAACAACAGGCCACCTGGACTCTTTCAGCACGTTACTTTGTGTGTGTGTGTGTGTGTGTGTGTGTGTGTGTGTGTGTGCATGTGTGTGTGTGTGTGCACTTTGCGAAGCCTTAATGATCCCCCAGGCTAGCCAGACTGAACCCAGCTCAAAGCCGAGCAGAGCACCTCATCCCAGGCTAATGGGACAATGGAGGATTGTGTTTCTGTGTGTGTCTTTGTGTGTGTGTTTGTGCGTGTACACTGTACTATAAGCATGGGCATGCCTCTGTGTGTGTTAATGGGACAGTGGAGGATTGCGTGGAGGACTGACTGGTGGCAGAGACGGATGGCCTGGGACAGAGACAGTGCTGACAACCAGTGAATACGGGGCAACGTTGCAGAAAGGTCACACACACACACACACACACACACACACACGCGCGCACACACACACACGCGCACACACACACACACACATACAATAATGTCAGGAGAGGAAAAATAAGGGAGGTGTGAGCAACTCCTCTCTGTTTATGTGACTTTCAAAGTTTTGTTGTATGGTTCAGTCCCTGTGTGTGTGTGTGTGTGTGTGTGTGTGTGTGTGTGTGTGTGTGTGTGTGTGTTTTAACATAAAGACTTCAGAGTGAGATGAGGAGAAAACATAAATAAATGATAATAGAGCAGCACTGATGATTACTGACTTTGATTTTACGAGTTGAAAGTTTGGTTCTTTATTCTGCATTAATGTGCTTTAGTTGGACAAATATAGAAATTAGTAACTAACAAAGGCAGAGAGACTGCAGAGTGAGCAAAGGGATCTTACAGTCAAGGAGACTCAGTTTACAAGTTTTCAAGTTTTGAACCTATAATAAGCTCCATTCAGCTGCGTAGAGGTTTATGTAACTGTGAAACTTTGTTCATGCATTGAACAAATATCATTAACTTCTAGCATAACTCACAGAATGAGGCCTTCCCCAACTCTCCAGGTTTGTGGACTAACCTCTATGTTAACGGTGACCTTTCCTCCAAAGGATAAGCTTCAATGTCTCTGTGAGCTACACGAGCTATTGTTAGAAATGAAGTCCACTAATCACAAAGATCAACAGCACCTTGGAGTATGATGCAGACTCTATCACAGAAAGTATATCTTTATATGATTTAAGTTACTTTAACTACAGTGATCAAAGTCCTCACATTAAAAACTCATACATATAAAAACCCTAAAATAAAGGACGTTTTTACCACCATCCTTTATTAAACAGTGTGTGTGTGTGTGTGTGTGTGTGTGTGTGTGTGTGTGTGTGTGTGTGTGTGTGTGTGTGTCCCTGTGGTGTGCAGCATATGTTTGACCATGCTAAAGTCACCAGGTTAAGTAGGATTCAGAGCAGGGAATACACAGCACCAGAGATCTGGCACTGATACAACAGTAACTCATGCAGGACTGCACAGAGGTATCATAGCCTGGTACAATAACAATATCAGTAGTACGTCAGGGTAATTTTAGGGTAAAATCAGTAGTACGTCAGGGTAGCTTTGAGACTGAAACAGGACCACTTTAAGACTTCATCAGCAGCTCATTAGGATGACAAGATGACTACGTTAAACAGTCCTGGAAACATCTGGGGTGCGTGAGATATGAAGAAAAGAGGTCTTTTTGGAGAGAAACCAGTGTGTCTATTTGATGTCTCTACAGAACACAGTGATGATGAAATGCAGAACATATGTGGGTTTTGTTGTGTTTACAGAACAATATGTGTACAGTGTTTGGGACATAAATCATAGAGACCTACGTCCTAAACATTCTGCCATATACACAGGTAGATAAGCACATAAATAACGTTCACTTTCACATTTTAGTCAACTGCAGAACACATGAGGCAAATATTGAATGAACTAAGTTTTATTCAAAGCAAAATATTTTCAAAATAAAAAATATAAAAAGATTCACTATGAAGGAGACACAAAGCATAGGAACAGAGACAACAAATGAAAACACAAAAATACATATGAATACTTAGTGTTATTAACAATGACACACTGGTAGGAACCGTGGTGGGGCGGGTAAAACAAAACACTAAACCAAGGAACACACCTCCTTGTTTTACACCCTCAAAATGGACACAAGTCATCAGATTGGACAGTGGTCATCATGACATCTTGACACCCATATATTGCACATCCTTAAATAAGCCTGCATATGCATGAAACAGAAGAAAAAGAGCCTGTGTGTGTGTGTTTTTCATATTTGGTCCAGCTGGGTCACCGTCCATTCTCCTGCCCTCAGACATCCCGACCCTTCATTGTTTCCTTTGTCCTTACAGACACATTTTGTGCGATAGATGATGATTTTAATCTAAAATAAATGAAAGTGAGAAACAGCAGAGGGAGGGAGGAAGCAGGAGCATGAAGACAGAGAGCATTATCACCTTGGCCAAGCATCAGAAGTTAGAAAAAAAAAACAAGCGAGAAAAAGAAGGTCCACGGGCAAATTCATCTTCCCCTGCTACAATCAATCTCTGGCCAAAAGAAATACACAATAACTAGGCAGGAAGAGTCCAAGATTAATGGGCCACCGACATCTCCGCTGACCAGCATCCACCTCCACCCATGCACCTCCCTCTCTCCCTCTGATGCCCCCTTTCTTTCTCTAACCTCTCTCCCATCCCTCCCGTATTTGCTCATGTTTGCTCTCAGAAAAAAAAGAATTACTTTTTTACACCTTTTTCTCCTCCTCTTTCTCTTCCTCCCCTTTACACACCTTGTCTCTGCCACTTAGTGATCTATCTTTTTTGCTGACTGCTTTAAGAGCTTTAGAAAGCTTTAATGAGAGCAACTACAACTGAACAATGCATGCTGTTCAGGAAAAGGAAGACAAAGAAAAATTATATTCTGTCAGTATTCAGGATGGGAATCATCTTTTGGTGCTACGTTTTATTACAAATTTAAATTAAAATCAAACTGAAAACGCAAAGTATTAATCCGTAAAGGTTGATTCTGTTCATCTGGGCGTAATTTTTTAAGTGGGAGAAACATTTCGTCACTCATCCAGGTGACGAAATGAACAGAATCAGCCTTTTGGGATTTACTTACCTGGATGATTGACTATGCATCAAGACAAAACGTTAACAGAAATTGGTTTATACCACTCTCTACTTCAATGAACATAAAGAAATCATGGAAAGGTTTCTACGTGATCAAATTGCTTTATTTTAGCATTTTGCTATGCTGTTTTTTCCAACTTATGAGTGAATTGATCCAAACCGTACAAATTACGTCAGTGCAACAAAAAAAACTAAATGCTGATAGAAAGATGTGTATTATTGTGGACATCCTTTCCATGATTATTTTGACGTTATTTATAGTTATTTTGTGGCGTGTTTAACAAAGTCTTGAGTTTGGTTAACATGAAACTTTAATGGATCTAAAACAACTTTCAAATAGTTGCGATTGCATCCATCCATCCTTTTATCTACATCAGAGTTGCAGGGGGCTGATCCAGGATGTCACAGGGTGAGAAGCAGGGTACACCCACGTGCGCATGCGCCAACCAGCATGCAGCCTGTTACAGTCGCTCCTGCTTTTCTCTTAGTTTTGCTCTTTTTTCTTACGTATTCCTTTTTTTCTGACTTGTATTTTCATCCGTTTATTATCTTTTACTCAATCATGTGGATTGAGAGAGTTTTTGTTCTTCTGGTGGCCGTGGAACTGTTACTTTTATCAAGGAACGGGACCGCGGCACATCTCCTACACGCATGGACTGTTTACTCCAGAGATCAGCTCCAGGTTCCTAATCTCCTCCAGGTAGGCCGTCTCGATGTTGTCGGAGATCAGGCCCACAACAGCAGTGTCGTCAGCAAACTTGACAATGGAGGTGGTGTCGGATGTGGCTACACAGTCATAAGTGTACAGTGAGTACAGCAGGGGCTTAAAACACAGCCCTGAGGCACTCCAGTGCTGAGTGAGATGGAGGGGGAGACTTGTTTTCCCACCCTCACTGATTGGGGTCTGTCTGTGAGGAAGTTGAGGATCCACAGACACAGTGATGAGCTGTTTATGCTGAGTCTGAGTCTGCAGAGGGTACCAGTGCTGTGGAAGACATTATGCCTCGTCCCTCTACCAAAGAAGCCACATCCCAGTGGCCCCCAGGATTACAGTCCCGTGGCACTGACCTCCCACATCATGAAGACCCTGGAAAGGCTCATCCTGGACCAGCTGCGACCCATAGTAAGACCACATCTGGATCCCCTTCAGTTCGCTTATCAGCCTCGTCTCAGAACTGAGGACGCCATCATCTACCTGCTCAATCGTGTCTACACCCATCTGGACCAGCTGGCGAGCACTGTGAGGGTCATGTTTTTTGACTTTTCTAGTGCTTTCAATACCATCAGGCCAACCCTCCTGGGTGATAAGTTAGCAGCGATGCAGGTGGATGCTTCTCTGGTGTCCTGGATTGTTGACTACCTGACAGGAAGACCACAATATGTACGTCTCCCACAGTGTGTGTCTGACAAGGTAATCAGCAACACAGGGGCACCACAGGGGACTGTCCTCTCCCCCTTCCTCTTCACCCTCTACACCACAGACTTCAGCCACTGCACAGAGACCTGCCATCTTCCGAAGTTTCCTGATGACTCTGCGGTGGTTGGATGCATCACCAGGAATGATGAGACAGAGTACCGGGCTGTGGTCGACTCCTTTGTCACGTGGTGTGAGCAGAATCATCTGCAGCTCAACGTGGCAAAGACCAAGGAACTGATCGTGGACTTCAGGAAGACCAGGAAACACTCTACCCCTGTTTCAATCCAGGGGGTCAGTGTTGACATTGTGGAGGACTATAAATAACTTGGAGTATACACTGACAATAAACTGGACTGGGCTAAAAACACCACAGCACTTTACAGGAAGGGCCAGAGTCATCTCTATTTTTTGAGGCGACTGAGGTCCTTCAACATATGCCAGAAAATGCTCAGGATTTTCTATGAGTCTGTTGTGGCCAGTGTGATCCTCTATGCTGTTGCATGCTGGGGGAGCAGGCTGAGGGTTGCAGATGCCAACAGACTCAATAAACTAATCCGTAAGGCCAGCAATGTTGTGGGGATGGAGCTGGACTCCCTCAAGGTGGTGTCGGAGAGGCGGATGCTGTCCAAGATAAAGACAATGTTGGATAACACCTCCCACCCACTCCATGACATGCTGGTCAGTCACAGGAGCTCGTTCAGTGAGAGACTGAGATTACCAAAAAGCACCACTGAACGATACAGGAAATCTTTCCTGCCTGTGGCTCCCTGTACAACTCATCCACTTAACACACTGGTTACTGCTACAACTACACGTTTCTTTTCCAGCTATTTATTTATGAGTGACTTATGTATGTATGTATATATATGTATATATTGTACTATTCTTAGTTAGCGTATTGTCTGTCTTGTCTTAATGTTGGTTTATAATGGAGCACTGTAACAAAAAATAATTTCCCCCAGGGATCAATAAAGTATTCTAATTCTGATTCTGATTCACCCTGATTGACAGACAGCCATTTGCACTCAAACTGACACTTAGCAAACCCCACTAACTGCAAACTATGGAAATTACAAGTTAGACAATGACATGAATGATAGCGTCTGCGTTATGACTACCCCTCAACCAAACCCTGCCTTAAACCCTCCCCTGCTTCTTGTTTTTCTTTTTTTTGACTCCCAAGGACTGTCGTCTCTAAACTGAACTTCATGGTTTATTCAGTCAGACCTGAAACCATAAAGTCATCAGGAAGGTGTTTACTGAACTCAGTAATCAGCGAGCAGCAGGCTCATTTTTCTATAGACCTTCATCCAATCAGACTTAATTTTGCAACCCTCCTGCTGGGTTAGAAAGAATGCAGGTTTTAGCAGCACCATTTGTTTTTTTTACATACATGAAAATCTGGAACTGTCGGTTTAATTATATTTTAAAATTACAAAATGTTAGTCGTTCACTCCAGTGATACTGTTCAGTGATCAATAATGAACAGTGTCATTACATTATAGTTTAAAAATAAATATAGAGTATTTTTGTATCCGCCCCAATGCAAAATTTCAGTTCTCTAGTTGTAACTAATAAAACAACAGCTGTCGAACCAGACTCATTTTCTATTCACGAGGTTAATGAAGCAGAGACTGACATATCTTACAAATTTATCAAATAGAAATAGGAGACTTCCAAATGAATGGAAAAGGGTTTTTAAAGGAGGTGAGCATGAATTGATATGTAACTAACGTTCTTTCAAAGGTGCTTGGTAAGAAAAGCGTCTGGACTTCTTTAAGTTGCTCGAAGACGTTTCACCTCTCATCCGAGAAGCTTCTTCAGTTCAAGAAGCTTCTAGAACAGCTGAGTTTACACAGAGTCCCTAACAATTATGCATAATTAGCACTGTACGTATTTATTATCACTGTTTTGTTACTTTGTAACTTTGTAATAATAATTGTGTAGTTTAGTTACTTACTGGTCTTATTGTCTTGAAGCAACCATCACCACATAATTTCCTCTAGGATTAATAAAGTATTTTGATTAATGAAAATAGATTGGAAACTTTTTTATAACTCTGATTTCAGACAAATATTTTAAAGGAGAAAAATAAAATTGATGATCAGAAACAAATTTACACTACTCACAAAAAATAAGAATTTACCAACTTTGACTTTGTTTTTTTATTGACCAGATTCGGGTTGTGATGATTTATAGGAGCCTAAGAAAAGTCTGTATATAAACAAAGTTTCACTTCTACTCTAACAGGAAGGAAGGCACCAAACATCGCAGATAAATCATGGAAACATCATGGAGACTCTGAGTGGACTGTGTGCGACTATGAACATTTCATTACAGGGTGATATTTCATTCAGCACGCTCAAAGACAGTAACCACTCACACTCAGCTAATATCAGTACACAGAGAGAAAATATGTAAAAGAAAGCAAACACGACTGCATCTGTTATCTGTCGCTGGATTTTCTGTATGTGTGTTTGTTCAGACTCCAGAGATCAGACAGGAAGTGGGACTGAGAGCAGTTCCCAGCCCACAGAGGTAAAAATTCATTTCTGCACAGCCATACATCAGCGGGCATTTGTTTAATGAGCGCCGCACTGGCAAGATGTATAGAACGTGTCAGGCGTCCACTTGCAATGCGTTGTGGGTAGCAGATAGCATCACACATTGTGACCGCTCACTCCGTCTCCCTACTCGCCTCCTTTATCTACAGCCTCGCTCTCCCCATTATAAATGAGAGACAGAGGGGAACAAGAGGTAAAAATAATGGAGGAGAGAGAAACATAGATATACAGTCTGTAAACACACACACAGGACACACATATGTGTTCAGATATGTAAATGGGGAGGATGGGGGCTAATTTATTGCAATTGGGGATAATGTTGAGCTGTCAGAGTCATCTCTGGTCTATGTTACTGGTGTTAAGGGCAACATAGGTAAACTGGGAGTGTCTGTTGGCGCTCAGTCCTTGCGCTGTCGTTCTGGGAATGCTAACCCTAAGGATGAGATTTCTCTGACTGCTTTGCGCTGTGCTCCAAAAATATAAATAATTTTGTCATGTACCAGTAACAGAGTCATACTTCCACAGTTTAAACTGGTCCACAGCTGAGGTTTAACAGTAGGTTTCACATGATTCACGTTAACCCTTTAAAACTGGTCAGAGCAGCACGCTCCGTTTTGCACAACTACTTTTAAATCCTTGTAGCACTCCAACCACGTAAGCTAGCACAATAATTCTTTTTTGCATATGAAACTGGAGGAGTTGTACTTACATCTTGTGCCATCAGCTTGTCCTAGGTCACGGTTTCCTTCCACATATAGCTTTGTAAAAACTGCATAAAAAGCGCTTGAAGCAACAAAAACATAATATTCCAGAAACACGCTTTGCCGATCTGATCAGCTGTTCATAACACTTCCTACGTTAGAATAGACGTCAGCGTGAACTATCGCATGTCCGCCATGAAACCGGAAGAACCGTCATTTTCGCGGAAATGTAGTTTTTTACCATCAGGGCCTCATGAGCCTATACTGGTGTTTTTAAAAGTTATGTTTGAGTTTATGACTTTCTGTGTCGTTTCTGGGATGC
>NW_005187420.1:5306419-5307343 GCF_000239375.1 Pundamilia nyererei
GAATTTCAGATAGGTGTGAGGGCACCTGCATTTGGCCTCCATAGGGTGGCAGTGGTGGGGCATGAGCTGGAGCCACGGCAAGATCAGTCTGGGGTGAAAGCATGGTTGGTGGTGGGGTCTGTTGTGTGCCCAGCCCAGAGTCGGTGAGGTCCCTGATTGGGGTGTGATACTGTAACCGCTGGCCAGTGAAGCTGGGGAACTGGGTTACCAGCTTCGACTTCACTGATGACTGTTGGTCCACTGTACTGGCGCTAGCTGTTGCCCCTTCATTCAAAAGGTGAGGCTGTGCCCTCTTTGGAGTGTCTGCATAGTCTCTCAACATTTTCACTGTCCTGTATCTCTAATTTAGCTGCACCAGAAAATGTGTGTGGGCTACTTGTAGTATGCTTGACTGTGAGTAAGTACAATGTATTTCTAGTAAGATAGAACACAACACAGATGTATGACAACTATCATTCTATAACGCAGAAAAATTCACAAAAAACAGCATTAATTCAGGGTGCAGTTAAACAACTATCTTCAGCACAGAGGTTGTGAATGACCCAAATCATCAGCAATTTCTTAACCGTATCCGATGATTATCATTATAGACAAGGAACGTCATTTAACATTCTCGCTACAATTCAAGTCTCTGAGTCTCTTTTTTTTTTTTTTCCAGGGACAGAAAACCCTTAAATGAAACCACCCCACGATTTCACTTTCAAAGGATATGGCTGGGGAGATGAAGGTCCCAGTAATACAGCTGCACAGGCAGTTATATACTTAGTTCAGCACCCCATCAGATGGCAACACCTCTTACTGTGGCAGGGTAGCTGGGGGGTGTCGGCATTGCTTTCTCTTCGGTCTTGAAGTGCCACAAATCCGGGTCACGGCACCAAAGATGTAACCCAACCAGTGCAGGGGCCTCCCTACACCCCGGACTCT
>NW_005187420.1:5307653-5317862 GCF_000239375.1 Pundamilia nyererei
TGCTTACCTTTCCAAATCACAGCAAACACTGAACCAAGATGGCGCCCGCGCAAACAAGAAATCTGAAGTACGGTGTCCTGCAGAGGACAAATGGTCAAAATTGCTAAATTTTACACCATATATGCAGCTCAACAGCGACACCTTGTGACTTATTCCAGTCACTACCTTACAGTTGCTAGGTTGTTTAGTTTATTAGAGTTCCCCTCATGTCTTTAGCCCGTGACCCCCTCCACATATGAGTTCCCATGCCTCGTTTCTCCTCCTTGTGTTTTATTCCATGTTTTCCCCAGCCCAATATGTCTGTGCTCTCTCTGTGTTCTCTCCTCCCCTCCTGTCTGCACCTCTGTGTACTTCCTGTTTCACTTTAACAGTCTCCCGTCAGTATGCGTCATGTTGTGTTTACGCCTGCCCAGTCTTGTTATGATTATCTGTGTCAGCTGTTCCCCATGTTCTCCCACTTCCCGTGTTAACCCCTCTGTGTATTTATGTCCTTGTCTCCCTCAGTTCTGTGTCACGTTCTCCCTCATAGCTGTGTGTGATTCACCCTGTTTCTCCTGGTGCATAATTAGTTTTTCCCAGTTTAGTTTTGTATTGTTTTATGATCTTCTTTCCCAGCAATAAAGCTGTGGTTTTGAGTTTAAGTTCTGTCCCCATGAGTGTGCGTTTGGGTCCATTCCTGCCTGCCACACAGTCGAATCATGAAACACCCATAAAAATTTTTTTTTTAAAAATGAAACACCCACAATAATTATTTTATCTGAGCTCAGAACTAAATCAGATAAAAAGTCTAAGAAATCAGACAGAAACTCTGTGTAAGGCCCAGGTGGACGATAGATGATAACAAGTAAGACTGGTTTCAGAGTTTTACAGCTGGGGTGGATGAAGCTAAGCATCAGGCTTTCAAATGAATATAAAGTCTATCTTGGTCTTTTGTTGATTAATAGGCTGGTGTGAAAAATTGCTGCCACACCGCCCCCTCGGCCTGTGCTTCGAGATTTCTGGTAGTTAGAATGACTCGGGGGTGTTGATTCATATAAACTAACATAATCATCCTGCTGCAACCAGGTTTCTGTAAGGCAGAGTAAATCAATTTGTTGATCAATTATTAAGTCATGTACTAATAGAGACTTGGAGGAGAGAGACCTAATATTTATTAATCCACACTTCACTGTTTTACTCTTTGGTTCAGATGTGGATACTGTATTGTTCTTTCTTCGTGATTTTTTTTATGTTTAAGTCGTTTTTGCTGGTTTTTAATTTGTTTTTTATCTGTTTGGGAGCTGACACAGTCTTTATGGAGATGGGGTTTTGGGGGAGTAACAGGAGGAGAGAAGCTACAGAGAGGTAAGACTGCAACTCTGCGTCCTGGTCCCAACTCTGGATAGTCATGTTTTTGTAAGCTTTACTAAATTGGTCCATTTGTCCCTAACCCTAACCCTTTCTAGAAATGAGAGCTGCTCCATCCAAAGTGGGATGGATGCTGTCTCTCTTACCAAGACCAGTTTCCTCCAGAAAGTTTTCCAATTATCTATGAAGCCCACATCCTTCTTTGGACACCACTCAGACAGCCAGCAATTTAAGGAGAACACGCGGCTAAACATGTCACTTCCGGTCTGATTGGGGAGGGGACCAGAGAAAACTACAGAGTCCCACAATGTTTTGGAAAAGTTACACACCAGTTTTAACCAATATTGATTTTAATGACCTATGATTGACGTAACTGGGTGTCATTATTGCCGACGTGAAGTATAATTTTACTGAATTTACATTTTGTTATGGTCTGTGTGCAGACAGGCAGGAAAGGACCCAAAATGCAGACTCAAATGCAGAGGCAACTCAAAATGGCAGCTTTATTGCTGGACACTAAGAGAACTCAACTAAACTTGAGGATACGGAAACTAGGCAGGCAGAGCACACAGTTGGTAGGTAACGGGCGAAGTGTCTTCCCCAAGGACACAATGACGGAGACTGTCGGCAACCAGCAACATTCCGATTACAAGACAAACTGCCAACTCTTGAGCCACGATCGGCCCCTGACAAAGAGAAAAACAGGGCTTAAATACACTGAGGGAAAATGAGGGAATAGGACACAGAAGGAGAGCGCAGCCGGGAGTAATTAGACAAGACGAGACAAGGGAAACAAAACTAGAAACACTGACATAAGACACGGACCTTCAAAGTAAAACAGGAAACGCACCGACTGAACTCTTGGCACGTAAACTTAACAGATACTGGGGACACAGAACATACAGACCTGAAATGAGGGACAGAAAGGCACAGAGTGTACACAACAAGGAACACAGGGAAGCCATATAGCAAAACCTAAGAACTAAAACCGTAACAGCGAAAACCGAACCAAGGGTAATAATAGTCACTACAATAATCAAAACAAAGGCCATAGACCATAATACCAAAACACAAGACAGCCAGCAATTTAAGGAGAGCATTAGCTAAACATGTCACTCCTGGTCCGATTGGGAAGGGGACCAGAGAAAACTAGAGTCCCACATTGTTTTGGCAAGGTTACACATTAGTTTTAACCAATACTGATTTTAGTGACCTCTGCTTGACATAACCAGATGTCATTACTGCTGACGTGAATTATAATTTTACTGAATTTACGTTTACCCTTTTTAAAGTTTTAAATTTCCCTCAATGTCGCCTGCTGTGGCCCCTGGAAGACATTTGACCATGGTTGCTGGTGTAGTAAAGTAAAATTTTATTTATATAGCACCTTTCAAGATAAAATCACAAAGTGCTTCACAGAAGCTAGAACATAAAACATAACATAAAACAACATCAACCAAAGGCAAGTTTAAAAAGGTGGGTTTTTAACTGTTTTTTAAAAGAATCATCCCAGAAACTATTCAGAAAAGCATAATTCAAACCTGATTTTAAAAACACCAGTATAGGCTTTTAAGGCCTACAAGTAAAAAACTACATTTTCCGCGAAAATGATGTCACTTCCAGTTTCGGGCAAGTAATGGCGGACATGCAATCGTTCGCGCTGACGTCTATTTCAATGTAGGAATTGTTACGAACAGCTAATTGGATCGGCAAAGTGTGTTTCTGGAATATTATGTTTTTGTTCCTGCAAGCGTTTTTTTATGCATTTTTTGCTATATGTGGAAGGAAACCGTGACCTAGCACAAGCTGATGGCATGAGATGCAAAAAAAATGATTGCGCTAGTTTACGTGGTTCTGGTTCTAAAGGGACTTAAAAATAGTTACGCAAAACGGAGCGTTGCCGCTCTGACCGGCTTTAAAGGGTAAAACATTTCCTTATGAACAGTAAGGCCAGTTTTCTTGTAGCGACGTTCAAGTCATCTGCCTTTTGCTTTCAAAAGTTGGAGTTCAGGTGTGTACCAGGGCGCAGTCTGAGAAAAGGCTACAGGTCTGGTTTTTAGTGGAGCAAGAGAACTCAAAATACTACCAAGACTGTGATTATAATAAGAGACCAAATCATCTTGAATGACAGGTTATTATGAGACAAACAGCTAGAAAAAGCAGAAGAAAGGATATCAAGATTTATTTTCTTGATATTCCAAAAAGAAATGCAAGGGTTCTTGATTATGTAAAAAGTCATTTGGACATCAAAGAAGAGAAACAGATGATCAGAGAATGGTAGTTCGTCCGCTGTGCATTTGGAAGGAGTAAGTCCGGAACAGCAAACTAGGTCCAAAGTATGGCCTTTGGTGTGAGTAGGAAAGGTTATGTGTTGTTTAGCAACACATAACCTTTTATAAGCAAAGTCACTTATAAAAACAGAATTAGATGTTGGGGGACGGTAGATGACAGCTATGACAGTTGGAGTAGAACCTGAGAGTTGACAGACAACCGATTCAAAGGAGGTAGGAATAGACAGACTTTCCAGTTCTCGCGATAGATTACCGCGAGACCTCCACCATGGCTGGACTCACAAGGTTGGCAGGTGTAAACAAACCCCAAGGGGGGTGGAGTAATTGAGCTATGAGAAGTAAGTAAGTAAGTAAGTAAAATTTTATTTATATAGCACATTTCTAGATAAAAGATCACAAAGTGCTTTACAAGATATAGGAACAGATTAAAAAGACAAAGTACAGTCAAAAGTTAACAAGATGCAATTTTAAAAAGATGTGTTTTTAGCTGTTTTTTAACCCTAGAACACTATCGCTATAAATAGTAACACGATCACTAATGCCGGGTGATTTTTACCCGATATAATATAACCAATGAAAAGTAATCAAATATATCAAAATATGACAACACATGACAAATTAGAGTGGTCTTCTTTTACTTTCAACTGTGCCATGTCTAACAAAATGAAAAATAAAACTCCTAAAACAAAATAATGACTCTGGAAAGCTGGTCTTTGGTCCACCCATTCCTGGGACATTTGAGACTTCCCTGGTGATGGCACAGGCTCCTCGACACGCAAACAGCTGCAGGAGAGAGAAATCATGTAAATGTATTTTCTCGGGTGTAAATCACCCAGCGATAGTGTTCTAGGGTTAAAAGTAATCAGTGAATCAGCAGATCTTAAGTTCTGAGGAAGAGAATTCCACAGTCTGGCGGCCACAGTAGCAAAAGCTCGATCACCCCTAGTTTTCAGTCTCGTATACTGAATAACAAGTAATCCCTGAACACAAGACCTCAGAGACCTACTAGGGGCATAGGGCTGTAAAAGTTCAATGATGTATGATGGTGCTTGTTCTTGAAGAGCCTTAAATGTCAGAAACAGAATCTTAAAGTGGACTCTGAATTCGACAGGGAGCCAGTGTAACTGTATAAGCAACGGTGTTATATGTGAGTATTTCGATGTTTTCGTCAGAAGCCTTGCTGCAGCATTTTGGACAGTCTGCAGACGCTCCAGGGAACTTTTGTTTAGACATGTGAACAGTGAATTGCAATAGTCCAGTCATGATGAAATAAAAGCATGAATAACAATCTCCAGTTCAGTATGAGATATTATGGGGCTCAATTTAGAAATATTTCTTAAATGATAGAAGCAAGACCGAACCAGAGATTTGACGTGAATATCCAATGTAAGAGCAGGATCGAAGGTTATCCCTAGGTTCCTGATAGATGGTTTCACAAATGAAAGGGGACCAAGAGCATTCATTATGCTGGGTACATGTCTGTCTGGAGCACATAAAAGGACTTCAGTTTTATTTTCATTTAGTTGGAGGAAATTGTCAGCCATCCAACCTTTGATGGTTTCCAAACACACATTTAAAATCCGCAGCTTAGAAGCATCTTCAGGTTTAAAAGATATATATAGTTGGATGTCGTCTGCGTAGCAGTGGTAACAAATATCCTCAAAAGGGCTCAAAATATGCTGGAGAGGAAGTAAATAAATTAAAAACAATAATGGCCCCAGCACAGAGCCTTGTGGCACACCAAAGGACAGGGACGTAGAAGATGACCTGTACTTAGAAACTGCCACAGAAGAGTATCGTTCACAAAGATACGAGGAGAACCACTCTAAGGCAGACCCAGATACACCGACCCAGTATTTCAGCCTATCAAGCAAAATATAATGGTCAACGGTGTCAAAGGCCGACGTGAGATCCAACATTAAGAGAACAGAACACTTACCTGCACCGTTTTGCATCAGAATGTCATTGGAAACTCTAAGAAGGGCTGTTTCAGTAGAATGAGCTTTACGAAAGCCAGACTGAAATTTATCAAAGATATTATATTTGTCTAAAACTGCTGTAAGCTGCTTAGCCACAATCTTCTCTAAAAATCTTAGCAATTAACGGTATTTTTGAGATCAGTCTGTAGTTGCTAGTGAGAGATGGGTCCAGCATAGGCTTTTTTAACAGGGGGTATATAACAGCAGTTTTAAAATAAGCAGGGACTTTGCCAGATCCCAAAGAGGTGTTAATTATAGTGAGCATACAGGGACCAATAGAGTAAAAGACCTTTTTGAATAACGATGCGGGTAAAATGTCGAGTGAACAAGAGAACTATTTTTCCCAGCTCGGATAGTGAAACAGGTAAAAATCTTTCTAAAACAACAGGCCAAACTGGCGTGGGAACTGACAGTGCAGATGCTGATGGGGACCTGATCTCCTTCCTCTTCTTCTCCGTGATCTACGGGGAATGCTGAGAACGCTGGCCGAGGATCCAGCCATGGATCCACAGATGGAAAGTGCCAAAGGAGTGCGGGGAAAAGTGCAGAGAATGGAAAGTGCCAAAGGAGGAGGAAGATGAAACATCTTGGGCCATCATTGAAGATCGGATTGATAACAGCGTCAAACGATCATAAACCAAGGCAGCCAGAACATCATTGATACAAATAAAAAACAGCAGAGTAGAGAAAAAAAACACGAGGATAGAACGTGACAAACTGCACCCGGCAGCGGCGAAGCCAAACACAGGCGCCATCATCCCGGAAGTGCTGTTGAGAAGTCGTTGGGCTGTTGCCACGTCTCAGTCAAACAGAAAAAGTTAACCTTACGGTCTGTGAGGAGATCCTGGATGAGATGTCCCTTGTTTGTGAGTGAACGGATGTTAAGCTGGCGGAAGTTGACGCAGGTACTGTCAGACTGTGTGAGAGTGCTAGGTGACCTGGTCAGGTTAGCCAAATATTGTGGTCAACAGCCCTGCCAGGATTCTGTGGAGAGCGGCGACAGGTGGACCAGAGAGACTGCATTTGCTTAGAACTATCTTGATGAAAATTCCGGCAGGAACCCCAATGGATGTACTTTCGGCAAGGGAGAACAACAATATCCGCATGGAGGCGAAAAACAGCCGGCGGTGGAGCGGAGTCAAAGGAGCTCATCAGCTGTGTATTGACGGAGTCCAGTACTGGGATGAAGGATCAATGACACAAGGTTCCAGGCCCACACAGACAGGAGGCCACATCATGAACATGAGCAGAGACACCGATGGGCCGTAAAGACAGGAATAGGACAGGAATCCGTGGGAGGGACCAGCAGCATGCCAGGAACCAGGACCCCGGGAGAGGATAGCGGTGAGTAGCCATAACAGGAGCAAAGAGTAGAAAAAGCAAGGGTGCAAGTAGCAGGTAACAAGGAACAAGCAGGAGTAAAGAGCAGGAATGGCGATAAAAGTAACGACAGGGTTAGCGGTGAGTAGCGGCAGCAAGTCGCTTCAGCGTTCACTCAACCAGAACTGGAAGGTGGGATCATATCCACGTGCATCATATCATACACATTGTGAATCATATTGTACACATTTTCAACACTTTTGAGGTAAATTTCTCTCCATATTTAATGATCTCCCCTACTTTTTTGCTCAGTGAGTGAATTGAGCTCTAGCTTGTCTTTACAGTATTTTAAACCTTTAATGGAGTCAGGGTCATCCCCATACTTATGTGGAGGTGCTCACTGATGAGTTGAGAACGATATTTAGTTTTGATTATGTTTACTGTGAAAAAAACTGCCTTACTTTTGTGTGTGGAGCCAAACATGCACAGGGCTACTTTCCTCATACCTGAGAAATTTGTCTTAGTGAAACAGTGGAAGGATTAGCTCTTCAAAACTGCTTGTTTGGTTCCACGCCGCCTTATAGATGAACAAATTGTCATCTTAGGTCTGCATCTGTGTGTTTACTGTTTTATTTTGACAGTCTTGTGTTCCATATTTTGTGTGTTTAGTTTTGCTTCCCCTGTGGTGTCATATTCATTTGTATCAGCTGTTCCCCGTATGTTTCCACTTACTTCATTCCCCTTGTGTGTATTTATGTGGTCTGTTGTTATTCATTCTTTCTTAGGTCATCTGTTGTGTTCACGCCATGTTTCCAAGCCTCCAAGTTTCCAGGTCCTCATGTTCCCATGTTCGTTGTTTCTAAGGTTCATGTATTTAGTTTATTCTTTATTTTTCCCAGTTTAGACTTAGTAAGTTTCTTTCCTGCCTTTTGTTTGGTATGTCGATTATCAGTTTGCAATAAACAGCTTGCTTTCTTTTCCACCTCAATCATATCTCAGGTGTCTGCATTTGGGTCCTCCACCTATGTCCACGTGATCTGCCGTTGCAGATTGTGACACAAATTGCATCTGGAGAGGTCCCATCTATGTCTGGTATTTGGTTTGGCACTACCACCTTCAGTTTAGGTCTAAAGAGACATGTTAAAAAACAAACAAAAACACACCTAAAGTAAATGTAATCATTGAATTGACAAACTGATACTACAGACTGCAGTCAACTAGTTTATACGGGACAGTAGCATTATACTACTCACCGAGACTGTCATGAACGGGCACTCCGTTCATGACAGGAACGGGCACTCCGGTAAGAACAAAGAAGAGAGTTTATGCATCTACATTACTGACAGCTGGTGCAAAAAAACACAAGGACTGTAGACAGCCACTGTTCCCTGAATTTGGAATATTTGACTGTGAAGTTCAGACCCATCTACATACCTCATGAGTTTAGTGCCATGTTTTTGTCTGTAGAAACCCTCGTTGTGTTTGAAACATGTAGTGGTAAGGCAGAGGTCTAACAGTGTGGAAATCTGATCAACCTTTACATGGAGGAAGTGGAAAGAAAGGCTCTTGGCTCTTTTAAAGGGAGAGTACCTAGACACTGGTACAGATATGTAGACAACACCTGGGTCAAAGTCAAAACACAAGAAGTGGAATCCTTCACTGCTCACATTAACGCCACTGCTGGTGGCACGGACATTGCTTCCTCCTAGGAGAGGGAGTGATAGCGGCAGGGGAAGCTGATGGCAATGTGGAACAGCTCTGATGTGGCTGCTCTTGCTGTGGTGTGGAAAAGCTGGGTGGAACGATAATTATTTCCAATGCTTTGTAAAAAGCATTGGAAATGCTTTCTTTTTTCTTTTTTTTTTTTGCCTTTCCCAATTTGGTTCTTTAGCCGTCAGAATTGTTGTCTGAAGACCAACAAGGATACCCAATGGATTTATTTTGCCAAATGGATCATCGTGGCATTGCCGTATTGGTCCATTTGATCGACCTTTGTTTTTATTATTTCTTTTATTTTATTTTCAGTTGTTACAGACGGGACAGACATGAGTGAGGGATAGAAAAGGGAGAAAGAAAGAGGAAGGAAAAGAAAAACAGAAGGGGAGAGGGACAGTGAGAAAGGGGGAAAAAAATAAAATAAAATAATATAAAATAAAATCTCCTGGACCACCTGTTGAGAGAGAAAGAATAGAAAACAAGCAATAATAACCAAAGCAACATACTAAACACAAAAACATCGCATTAATCTTGCTAAGTGTAAACAGCAGTAAATATTAAATATTCAATGTTGTTGTGCAGCACGCAAGACAGACTAGGGCTGCTCGATTATGGCAAAAATGATAATCACGATTATTTTCACTGAAATTGAGATCTCGATTATTTGACGATATTTATTTAATCCTTACAACCTACTATAGAACCAAGTCTGCCAGAGCTTATATTATTTTTTACATGTTGTAGTGCCATTGGGAGCATTTCAAGTTGCTATACATCAATACAACTTTTATAGCCCATATTTTAATAATATGTATGCATTAAGTCCATAGTAACTACATCAATTGCAAAAAAGTGCAATAAACTACAAAAAAATTGAAAATCATTTTTGTTTTTGTTGTTTTACATATATTTCTACTTGGAGAAATTTAAGAGGTTTATCCCTCAAAAATTGAAATGCAAAAAATAGTTTACAACAACAGGAAATTTATTTTGAGTGTCTTCATAGTTTTATTTTGGAGATAAAGCAATTTTTATATAGTGCAGGAAAAACAAAATAACAATCCTATGATTCAAATTTGCAAAGAAAACAGCAGGTGCATCAAAATAAACTATTTCCAGCAGTGCAATATGAGTTCTAAGCATCCCAGAAACTATTCAGAAAAGTCAAACATGACTTATAAAAACACCAGTATAGGTTGTTAAGGCCTACAAGTAAAAAACTACATTTTCCGCGAAGATGACATCACTTCCGGTTTCTGGCAGGAAATGGCGGACATGCGATAGTTCGCGCTGACGTCTGTTTCAATGTGGGAAGTGTTACGAACAGCTGATCGGATCGGCAAAGTGTGTTTCTGGAATATTATGTTTTTGTTCCTGCTAGTGCTTTTTTATTTTTGCAAAGCTATATGTGGAAGGAAACCGTGACCGAGGACAAGCTGATGGCATAAGATGTAAAATTATTGCGCTAGCTTACACGGTTCAGGTTCTACAGGGATTTAAAAATAGTTACGCAAAACGGAGCATGCTGCTCTGACCGGCTTTAAAGGGTTAACAAT
>NW_005187420.1:5318956-5337495 GCF_000239375.1 Pundamilia nyererei
ACCCTCATGCACACATATACAAACACTCAGCACTCACCCAACGTAAGGATTGACATAAATTGACATGTACACACAATCACACACCCCAAACATACTCTATACCCCGGGTATAGAGTGAAGCTTACTGCCACACCACCATGAACACGCCCGATCTCGTCTGATCTCGAAAACAGTCACTGTCACTAACCACTGGAGCTTGCTCGGTGAGCGAAGGCTGACAGTGGCGTGAACGCCGCTTTCTCTGGGAAAAGGGAGGCGCTGACATTTCTGGTGGCGTTATGTCCGGTGACTTATGCTGAGAGTCCTCTGCCTGGTCGGGCAGCGAATCTTCTGGCAGGCCGGGCAGGTGCGTGGGTGGAGTTGGAGATGAAGGTGCAATTAATTGAGAAGAAAGTCCTTTTTTTTTTCTTTTTTCCTGTCCCGTTTGGCTCTTTTGCCATCAGAATTGTTGTCTAAAGGCGAAGAAAGATGCCCAATGGATTTACTTTACCAAATGGACCATCCCAGCCCTGCCGTAATGTTCTATTTGATTCACCTTTTTTTATTGTTTATTTTATTTCATTTTCACTTGCTAAATACGGGACAGATTTGACTGGGGAAAAGAAAAGGGAGAAAGAAAGAGGGAAAGAAAAACAGCGGGGAAGAGGGACGGGGATAAAGGGCAAAAAACAAAAAACAACAAAATGAGCAGACAAAAAATTCAAATATCAATCACCTGGATAATCTGTTGAGAAAGAAAAAAGAAAAAACAAGCAGAAGAAAAAAAAGAGCAACATAATAAACAACATCATGATGATATATGGGAATATAACAGTAAATATTAAATATTAAACATTATTGTGCAGCACGTAAGATCGACAGCGCACAGTGTGCTTTGAGGTAGGAGCCAAAAAGGGTGTACTTTGTGTGTGTGAGCACCCGTGTGTACACCTGTGAGCATGAGCGCGCTTGTATTAAAAGGTTCCTTCATGTAATGATCTGCTAGAGGGTGTGGGGGGGCCACAGCCCCGTCCTCCAGGGCATGAAGCAGGTATGGAGGAGATCACAACTCCAGACATCCAGAGGCCCTTAGAACACAAGAGACCAAGGAATACCAACAGAGGGGCAGCCGCGCCACTGTCCCAGAAAGAGCTGAGGAGAGTCCCAGATGAGGGGTCACTCAGCAGCCGCGGAGCAGAAGCCAGGGGGGGTTGCAGTGACGTGCTCATGAGCTCCGCCGGCAGCCAGCGTGCCAGAGTGACCGAGCCTCAGGCCGAGAGGCCGAGGGCACAAAGAACCACCAACGCACCGATGTCTGAGGGCGTCTGCCACTGGCAGGGGAAGTGGTGGGGGGAGATAGACCTCCAAACCTTGGAGGACCTGAGATGTCCCCAGAGAGGTGGCGTCTGATAGTCTGATACCCGACCTGACATATAGACACAGACAAACAGGCACACACAGATACAGACATCCATTCCCACCCTCATGCTCTCATATGCAATTACTCAACACTCACCCACATTCCAGACGACAGCCGGACGGCCAACTCCTCCTCCTGGCCCCCCGCTCCAACAGGCAACAGAGAACAGGGGTGTGTGAAGACTCCAAACCTCCCTCCGCGGCTCACATGTAGTGTTGATGCATGTGTGTTCTAAGGTGCATTTAAAACCCAGGAGGGCATGGAGCTACGTGCCAGAGAGCAGCAGGTAAGCGCATAGCCCCTCCTGATTTCCCTCAATGTCTACGTGTGTTTAAAATTGAGATTGAGAGGTGGGCAACGACACCAGGGCTGAGGTGTACACCCTGATGATATTTTGGATTCCGTGTAGCGTGCCCACCCCCAAGGGACAGAGGGGGGGATGCCTCCCCTGCACCCAGGTGACACACCTTTACCCCAGCAGCGCCGCCCGGCCCCACCGAGCCCGGGACAGCCCACCCGACCCCACCACAGAGAAAACTGCACCCACCCCGTCATCCACTCATGTTCCAGACTACACAAGACAATAGACGCCCAGGCTGAGATCTTCCTCCACCTCTCCTGTATCTCCATCTCCTGCAGAGAGAGTTCCTGAAGAGAGGAGACCGCCTGCAAGATGTGACAGCCTCCCCCACCAGTTGAAGATCCCCCCAGATGGCTTGATGCACTGGCGGCACCCTGCGCCTGGGCTGGGCCCCCATACACCCACCCGCCCACAACCCCAGCAACACACCAACCAGGACCCAAGCCCCCGAGGCCCAGCAAGGGCCCCAGCCCAGAGACGGAGCGCCCCCAGAACCTCACGCCCGTCCCGGACCCACCCAGGGGCTGCCAGTCTACCAGGTCAGTAACCCACGTCCGTCAGCACAGACCCTCCCCTAGCCCCGCTGCACGCAGCCACGAGGAAACCGTCACCTGAGAGCCAACAGAGCCCTTAACAGGCCATGACCGCTACCCCGGGTTGAGCCCCCCAAGGAAGATGCTCCTGGGGAACCCCCCGACGCCCTAAGCCTGTCCCTACCCCCACACCAATCACAACAGCGAAGGTGGGACCCCCCACCCCCACTAGGTGATGGAGCTAATCAAAGGAGCCTAGAGCAATTGATCTGATGTGGTGGCAGAGGCTGTATCACGACTAATGTAATCTAATAGATAATTTCTATATTGGTTAGAATTAAGATTGTTTTTATTTTTCCAGTTCATGAGGACTGTTTTCTTGGCTATGCATAGGGCAGTGAAAACCATATGGGCTATATTCTTTTCTGAAGTGACATTATCTAAGCTGCCCAACAAACACACTAAGGGGGAAGTTGGAATGTTACATTTCAGACACTTCGATAAGTCTTCACATATCTCGCGCCAAAACTTCTGAACTGGTGGACAGAACCAAAGAGCGTGGATATAATTGTGCGGTGTATTGGTTTGGCAGTGTGAGCAGTTGTTGGTAGAGGTAAAGCCCATCTTGAACATCTGATGACCTGTATAGTGCACTCTATGTAGTATTTTGTATTGAATTAATTGAAGACTGGGATTTCTAATTAAATGAAAGGTTTTTAAGCAAATCTGAGACCAGAAGTTTTGGTCTAAGTTAACTGATAAATCCGCTTCCCATTTTGCAATAGGCAGTGATAGAGAAGAAAGTCCTTTATTAGCAGGTGAAGAGAATTCAGTATAGCCACGGGAGACCAAAAACTAATTGCTATAGCCGGTTAGGTACAGTGCGACGATACTCCTCAGGAAAATCCAGCCGCTGGTTACGTAGCTGGTCCATGGAGTGAATGATATCCTGCCGGAGTTCTGAGGGAGCAAGTGCTGCTGGGTCCATTGTATGGTTGCGTCGTTCTTTTCATGAAACGGTTGTGGCAGGCAGGATGTAGGACCCAGAATGCAGGACACTCAGAAGGAGGAATAAACGCAAGGAGGCTGCTTTATTGCAGTGGAAAAACTTACACAAGAAAATACTTGCAAAACAGAAAACTAGAAAGTGGGAACTGAAAACAAAACACTGAGAAAGCAGGAAACTATCCCGGAGATCTCAGAGAGAAATACACACAGCATGTGGGGACGATGTCACACTATCCAGCTTACTTAGTTTGTATCAGCTTGTTCAAAAAGCTGAAAAACACAGTTCATTTGAGTTCAATTAGAAAACCTGAGTTTAGTCCACTTAATATTTTTAATTAAGCACAAGGTTGTACAATGTGTACATGTTCTTATATCCATCACATACAGATGCCCTTTGAGAGTGACATGGTTGGTGAGAAGAAACCTCCAGGGTGGAAAACCGGGAGTAGAAGGAGAGTGTATTAGGGAGGGAGACGTTCTAATGTTAGCCCTTCATCTCATTCGCCTGCTTTCCCTGCTTTAGCATCACTGCTGACGAGAGAGAGAGAGGAAATTTCTCCATTGCAGAGGCAGTCAGGCAGAGGACAGCAGAGCGGAGGAATAAATCAGCCACAGTCTGGTCTCTGGTGACCACCCGCGGCAAGGGAATAGTGCAGAGAGAGAGAGTGTCAGCAAGGGCTCGGACTACAGACAAATAATGTGCTTCCACTGTATGTCCCTCTCCACCCAGCACCAGCGTGCTAAATCTACCTTCACTCATTTAATGTCATACAATCCCACCCCTCCAATGAACCCGGCCGTGTCCACGCCACCCTCCACCTCCTCTGACGAATTAGAATTACCTCGACTCTATCTCCCAGCTAAACAGTGTCTGATTTGGCAAATGGTCAAAGTGGCCATTATCTGAAAGCAGAGAGGCCAAAACACGATAAGCCTGAGGAGAAGATCAGCAAGGTGGAGGATGATGAAGGCATAGAGAAATGGGCAACAGATTATCCCTTTTATAAGTTAAAGATGCTGTATAACTAAACTGAGGACAAAGAAATACTGTGAGAACTAATACTATGGAGTGTTTTCTATGTATTCTAGTGCTGCAGTAAAGACTGGCATCAGATGGTTAAAGGTACAAAACTGTTTTTGCAGAATGAATAAAAAGTCCAATAAATTCCTGATGAAATTCAATTCAATTCAATTTTATTTATATAGCACTAAATTACAACAGCAGTCACCTCAAGGCGCTTTATAATGTAAGGT
This sequence comes from Pundamilia nyererei, assembly GCF_000239375.1. NCBI lineage: Eukaryota > Metazoa > Chordata > Actinopteri > Cichliformes > Cichlidae > Pundamilia > Pundamilia nyererei. Next base: position 5,323,512 of record NW_005187420.1, read on the forward strand.
AGACCCTACAATAATACATTCAGAGAAAAACACAACAATCATATGACCGACTATGAGCAAGCACTTTGGCAACAGTGGGAAGGAAAAACTCCCTTTTAACAGGAAGAAACTTCTGGCAGAACCAGGCTCAGGGAGGGGCAGGGCCATCTGCTGCGACAGGTTGGGGTGAGAGAAAGAAGAGAGGAAGATGGAATAACAGCAGTATAACAAGTATGTGCATGTTTTAGTGCAGTGGTGTCGTAATACTTATGCCACTGATAACTTTGAGGGTGAGCAGATAACTGCAAGAAACCAATTCAAATGAGAGAAATATAGGTTACTTCACCTGTTTTTGTTCTTTTTTTATTTCAACAATTTCTCAGTTTCAGTCTAAAAGCATTTCTTATTATCGTCATCTGACTGAAAAAAACATTTTTGAAGTCGTAGTATGAATAAAAGCAGTCTTTTGGAGATTTCAAAGGATTTAACTGTGGGTGTTACTCTGCCAGGTTTTAGTTTTATTCAGGCTGCTCTGCTCTGTGAGCCATCAGGGCAGGGCCATGGTTTTCCCTGAAACATAGGAAGGAAACAAAAAGGGAGAACACCAGCCCATGCTCACCGATAGGACACATTTAGTAATCCTTCCAATGATGTCTGAGTCCCAGTGATGGTTACCAGACCTGCAAATACCCCTACAAACACACACACACAATCCATTTTTTATTGTATTTGGGTCTGCAGCACTGTATTTCCTACCCTCTCTTAGCACCACACAGACACTGCACTCGAAAACAAAAATCCATATTATCGACCTTCCAGTGTCACCACAATTATTCTTTTGAAACAGCCATTGAAAACAAATTACATCTGCACTGCGTTTTCATCCGATTGCTCTGGGTGAACAATGCTTAGTGGCCAGGTTAGTCCGGCCTTCTCCGACCCCTCCCTGAAGGTTTGCTGTCCATACCGTAGAGTCGCTAATGACTGGGCTGTGTGGGTGTGTTAGCCATGAATCTGTTTTTACAGTCACCATACGAGGACATGAATTTATTATAGGATCAAGAAATTAAACAAAAATTCTTCAGAATAACACCAAAATTTTTCACTGCACCTAAGAGGGTGTGTGTGTGTGTGTGTGTAAGCAGCCTTATGCTGTGTGATCTTATTCAGTGTTAGTGATTTCTTTCTACATATGTTTTTTCCCATATGCAGTATGGATTTAATATTGCTGATCTTCAGCATAATTGGCTGTGTTCTGGCTGGTTAAATTTACCATCAAATATTATAGAAGCAACAATAATTTGAACCCATAGAAAATATTTACAAAACCCTCATTTGCATTTCAAAACTAAGGTCAGGACTTCCTAAGTAGGTGCAGTTACATTTGTGACCAAAAGTAGTGGATTCTTATTTTAGTGTACATTCGCTGTCAGAGTGCCAAACTTGGTGAGAACATATATGATTCATATATGATTTATATATGAATCAATATGATGTTTAGGAGTGTTTGGAGATGGTGGGCATTTACCCACTCGGCACTGTAACCCCAACACGCCGTAACTCGCCTCATAACCTCAGCACGTCGGAGCAGTATACATCACGTGATAGAGTGGCGTGTGAGACCTGTCGGTGGTCTGGTTGAGCATTTGGAGCTTCGCTACCAACCCAGCATTTCATTTTTGACAAAGTTATCCCCGAGAGAAGTAAAGCAAGTGTGTAAGTCCATCTCTGAATGTTTGTAAAGCATTCCCACCTTAAGCTTAACAACCGATATATGGAGCGACTGCCTCTTCTCTCTCTCCCTCTCTTGCTGCTACTTCAATCATGAAACTGATCAATGATCAGCTGATCGGCTTTTCTGTCGTGAGTCCGTCTCTCTTGTTTGTTTTTGCCCACTTTGCACCAGAAAGAGGAAACCAGCGGATAAAAAACAGCAGCACGTTTAAACTTGATAAGCTGTTGTTAGAATTTATTTAATATTACTTTCTACACCAGGATCTTTTTCTATGTAGCTGATGGCTGGTAACTGTGCAGGGGCGGATCTAGCAAAGTTTAGTCAGGGGGACCGATAGGGCATTAACAGGGAAAAGGGGGCACAAAGACATACTTTCCTTTCTTATTCTCATTTAAAATGTCTAGCTTTTAATAAATAATTATCTGACACCCAAAGTTTTAATTTGATGTAAAATGAATAGAAGTCCATTACTGTATATAGTAACTATTAAGTCTAATACCAGAATAGGAAGGATGGTGTAGGTTTAAGTTTATTAGATTGGTCAGTATTGCTGAACTATGCAATTTTGCATACAGGTATAACAGAATAGCTTTAGTGTTGTTGTTTTTTAAACTTGAGTATGAACTTATACAAAATGCAGCAAGATATTAAAAAACAGTTTTATTGATTAAAAAACACTATATCGGATTCATATCGGCATCGGCAGATATCCAAATTTATGATACTGTATCGGACATAAAAAAGTGGTATCATGTATCTAATATAAATATAGGGTAACGGAATACAGTTTGCATCTATTCAGAAGCAAACAGCTGCCTGTCATCATCTGAAATGCCACATAGGGGGAAATCTCACTGTTTATATTTCTCATTTCTTCATGCACTGTGCCTGTTTATTAATTACCATGTTGGTAACGAATCACCAGCAGAACTTTCCACTCCTATTGTCACATTTTTTTGCAATTGCAGCATCAGGCTGTTTTTTTTTCCTTTCTGCTTAGCACATCTATCTGCCCTTTGCATAAAATAAAATAATACATGAACACAAAATGCAATTAAGAAGTGACTCAGTTTAATTCTGACATGGAGATGAGAGGAAACAAAAACACTCAAAACAAGTGTTTTTTTCTGCAGTTATCTCTTAGTAAATGAATTCACGTGGACCTACGTAATTAATTGTTTCACTGAAAACTTATCAGCAAGTTAATTAATAAAAATAATCTTTCAGGTAAAATTCTAATCCTTTAATGGCTCCTTCCTTTGAGTTTGTTCTCTTAAATACTGATACAGTAGGAGTATAATATTATAGTCACTGATTATTTTGTGAAAGCATTTCTGATGGACATTCCTTCAGCGTTACACTGAACCAGCTTGCTTGATCTAACAGTATTAGCCTGCCTTCAACAGTATTGGGACAATATGACAATGAGCAAAAACAACAAATATCCAGCTGGCACACTTGGTAATTAATCCTGGCTCAGCCTCCCTCTGCCGAGCAGTAGAGCAAAGGCTAGAAGCCAGGATCCCTTTGTTAAGCTTTGACCACACAAGTCACCTCACCGGCCCTCCCGAAGCGGGGAAATGCCAACTTTGGAGTATTAAGAAAACCAATAGCCTTGTTGACATGAACACGGAGGCCTAACCCCCGCAGCCTCTTCATATGAAGCATTGATTTTTCTGTCCAGCTGCAGCATTGAACCCATTCATTCTCTATGGCCAACTTACACACTCACACACACTCACACATACACAGGACTGGCTAAATTCCTCTCTCATCTTCTCAGTCTTACCTTGGGGGTGAAAAGTTGAGGATTAAAGTCACCCCTCCTCTTCCAGGTTTCACCACACACAGACATACTTACAGAAACATGTGGAATGACCACTTTCATGGCACCAGAAACATGACAACAAACCAGAAAAAGCAATGGCAGATAGCTGTGCCTCCCTGATCTGGGGCTGTTGGAGGTCTGGGCTTCTTCCTTCTCACTGCCACCAGGCATTGCTCATAACAGATCATCTGACTGTTGACGTTTTCTCTTCAATAGTGTAAACACAGTAAAATATTATTTTAGATGTAATTATTCATCTAATGAAGATGCTAGAACATGGTCTGGATCATTCCAACCCACTTTAACCCCTGTGTATTAGTTCTTTGTTGGATTTTTTTTCCTTAAGAAGGCAAATTTCAGCTAATGTTCATCTGCTGTATATAGTATTTTAGGACTCAAACTTCTTCTCTGGTTTCCTCAGAATTTTTAAGGACACACTGCACACCATGTTGATATATGCTGACTTTACAGTTAACAGCTTTTTGGAAATCCCCTTGTTGGTACAAAAATCCCATTTTATGTATTCCAGCTCTGTTATTGTTGGTATTTTTCATACAATCAGTTCAAGAAATGGGAACAAATGAAGTGTCTTGTGACAGGCTGCTGGGAACAAAAAGTCTAAAGATATAATTTAAAACTGATTCTTTGCCAAGTTGTCTCTTATGTTTAGCCACAACACTGGTTCATCCCATGAGTTAGCAGCCTTCTTTCAAAAGTGTTTGGTTCAATAAAAATTGAATTTATCTGATCATAGAGCAAGAATTCCTGATCATTTTTTTCTACTCTGGGGTCATTATGATGTCACAGAGATGGAATATTCTTGTGTGGTCCTTTCAGGCACAGAAGGTGCACCCACCTCGTGGTCAAACTTTCTGTTTATGAAGGGCAGCCAATTAGAAGAATGTTTTCTTCAAGGGAGAGCTGCTAAAATGGCTTGTTTCTAAGCGAGGGCCTGCACCAAGCATCGGGATAAAATAAAATACGATTATTTTGAGGTGGGAGTCATGCAAAGCTACTCAGAACAATATAAGAATAAAACTGTGGAGCTGAAATGAGCTGAGGTCACCTTTAGAAAAAATACAAATTGGCTGCAGTGGAGGTGGAGATATGAACTCTGAAGTATCAGAATAAAAGAACAAACAGGTCCACTTCAGGGGGAGGGTATGGAGGTGATGAAGCTATAGCCTAAATTTTAGGAACTGTAGGTTTCATGGTCAGCCATGAAGACTATAATGGGGTGCATCTAGTTTTCTCATTCTAGGTCATTATTTTGTTATTTTTTAAGTGAACAAAGAGTTTCTTTCGACACCCTTTTTTCTGACTTATTTTGACCTTTATTAAATAACTACACACATGCACAGGCTAAGTTGTACAACTGTTAATATAAAGGTATTAGCATGTGATGCAAGAAGAGAAACTCATCAAATCAAAGGCTGGAATAAAAGAACTATCATTTGCTCCCTTACCACCAGCACATTAGTAAAAGCACAATATCACAACTGGTTCATCTCGCTTCAGGCCTCGCTGTGAGACATTATCAGACATTAGCATAGGGAGAGCTAACAAAGAAAGAAGGAGAAGGAAATTAAAAAAGAAGCACATTTTCAAAGCATCGGTGTACCCAGTGTCATTAAACATTTATGGAAGTCTTCCCTTTCTGTGATGAGCAGCTTGGTTTAAGCAGAGACGTGCTGTGGAACATATCAGGAGGAAAAGTCATAGTTTCAATTAATTTTTCTGTGGCATTTAAAGAAACAGGCAAATTCATGTATACTTTGCTTGTTTAGTGAATTAGCCATTAATTGAGCTACTGTAGTAAACAGCCACAGTTTACATAAAACATTCCAGTATACTGAAATCAATTAAAGATGCAGGGAACAAGATTCTGATGTAAATATGGAAAAGTAAAAACTTCACTATTGCACATTTACATATGAGGTGCTACACTCCTGTATTATTTTAGGCTCCTTACCTCACTGACTACATAACCTTCTGTACCAACTCCATTGCCCATGCTGACTGTCCATTGTTACCCAAATAGCAAGCCGTGGGTGACCAAGGACATCAAAGCACTCCTCAATGACAAAAAGAAGGCCTTCAGAGCAGGCAATAGAGAGGAGGTGTGAATGGTTCATGTATTAAAGGGCAATATCAGAGACTAGATACTTACCTGTAGTCAGCCTGCAATCCACAAACAGCTCTCTCTTCCTCCTCATCCATATTGCACCATAGTCTCCTGTAAAAGTCCTGACACCCCTCTCCCACCCAACATGTTCACACATGACCAGGTTCAGTGACAAATGAGAAGACTCCACTCAGGCAAGCCTGCTGGACCAGACGGGGTGAGTAATGCAATGCATTTATATGGATTGCATTTATATAGCGCTTTTCGAGACCCTCATAGCGCTTTACAATTCCACTATTCATTCACTCTCACATTCACACACTGGTGGAGGCAGCTACAGTTGTAGCCACAGCTGCCCTGGGGCAGACTGACAGAAGCGAGGCTGCCATATCGCGCCATCGGCCCCTCTGACCATCACCAGTAGGCGGTAGGTGAAGTGTCTTGCCCAAGGACACAACGACTGAGACAGACAGAGCTGGGGATCCAACCGATCGAAACCTTCCGGTTACAAGATGAGCTTCCCAACCCCCTGAACCACGGTCGCCAAACACCTGCGACCCCCCAGCTTTCTTTCATAAATTGTTCATGTTGAGTCTGAGTCTGCAAATATCAACCTTTTAGGCCAACCCTGCTGGGTGATAACCTGACAGCAATGCAGGTGGATGCCACTCTTGTGTCCTGGATTATTGATTACGTGACAGGAAGACCACAATATGTGCACCTTGAACAACACAGGGGCACCACAGGGGACCATCCTCTGCCCTTTCCTCTTCACCATCTACACAACAGACTTCAGCCACTGCACAGAGACCTGCCATCTTCAGAAGTTTTCTGATGACTCTGCGGTGGCTGGATACATCGGTGAGGGTGATGAGTCAAAGTACCGGGCTGTGGTTGATCCTTTGTCACGTGGTGCAAGGAGAATCATCTGCAGCTCATTGTGAAAAAGCCCAAGGAATTGATTGTGGACAGGAAATCCTTGACCCCTGTTTCAATCCAGGGGGTCAATGTGGAAATTGTGGAGGACTATAAATACAAATAGTCCATCATATGCACTCAGATAAATATCACAAACTATAAATCATCATTGTTTCACTGTTCATCCAAACATCAGTAAAAAATTCGTAGCATGTATCCAACTGATTACATAGACTCTAACCCTAGAGCTGTTTTCCCTTTTTTGTTGGTTATCACATCACATCCATCCACTGATGTTGCTTTCTGAGTTAAATCTGCTCAGTCAGTTGTTTCCTCATTCTTCTTTCTGGCTTTTGGGGTGCACTACAACAAACATCATCTGCTTCCATCTCACCCTAACCCTAACATCCTGCTCTGTCACACACACCTTCACTATCCATGTATTTTCTCTGAGGTCTTCCTCCTTTCCTCTTGCTTGGATGCTCCATCTTCATCATCCTTTGTCCAGTATATCCAATCTCCCTCCTCTGCACACTTCCAAATCATCTCAGCCTCTCTGACTCTAAGCTGTCCCTCTGATGGACTCATTTCTTGCCGATCCTGCTCACTCCAGCTTAGACCCCACCGTCTACAAACCATCTTGTAAGGCTTCCCTTTCACTCTTGTGGCTTGCCTTCTATCATAAACCACATCTGACACTCGTCTTCACCCACTCAACACTGCTTGGACTCTTTTCTTGACCTCTCTTGAGCACTGCCTTTTTTTTTTGGATGGTGGGTATTTATTTACATTAACTCTGCTACTTGCAAGCTCATGATCACACCTGTCTCCCTCTCTTTCAAACACATATTCTATCTTGTTCTACTGAGTTTCTTTCCTTTTTTCTATTGAGCATACCTCAAAGTGATAAAAGGACGCACCTAAACACAGCATTACAAGACACTCGAGTGTTTATTTACAACATATATTTTTCTTTTCCACACATTCTGGTCAACTTTTCCACTGCCATGTAAAATAATGCTAAAGCAGGAAAATACAAAAGAAGTGTCACGACTCAAAGCCAAGATGGTGCTTACAATGAAAGCAAAAACTTGGCGTTAGTTTAAGTAAGTAGTGTCTGCAGGCATGGTGACACTGCACCGAATTGAGGAGAGACTGATTAGAATCACAGATCTTCAAGACGACCTTAGAAATCAAATGGAGGAATTTGGTGCTGAAATGAATAATAACATTCAGGAATTGGTAAACAGGATCAGTCAAATGAATATCCTTCCAAAATTACTATACTTATTCTTGTCACTTCCTGTAGAAATTCCACAGAAATAGTTCAGAGAATGGAACAAATGTGGGTGAAAGTGGTCAATGATTACAAACTACAAAAAGAGATAAAATTTTTAAGGTGGCCTGCCCATGATGCTTGTTTTAAGCCACCAATACAAGACAAGATACGGACAGTGGGTTCACTGCAGTTTTACATCTATATATTCAATATATAATTTAGGGAATAGCAATGGTCTGGTTCCACACTTTAAAAACAGTCTTTTTCCACCCAATGTCACACTTCTTTATTGCTCCCAAGCAGAAGTCAAAACAGATGGGTACTGGAGAATGCTGCCTAACTGGTCCAGGCGCTTGTCGATGTGGAGCATGGGATAAGCATCAAACTGTGACACTTCATTGTGGTAGTCAACACAAAACCATATAAACCCATCTTTCTTTGCCACAAGAACTATGGGCTACACCATGAAATGTGTGACTCTCCCAATAGTCCCATCTTTAGCATTTCAGGCAAGTCCTTCTGAATAATTAATCTCTTATGTTCAGGTAATGTGTAGGGCCATGAACACACCATCAGGCTTTGGTGTGTTTCAATCCCTGGTGCTTTGTGAGAGTGGTAAACCAGGGCCACATCTGCAAAACACAAAAGGAGAGAATTCCAGTGTTCCTCCCACACTGCAAACAACAGACGGTGTAACCAGTGACCCAGTTGCGTTCATCCTCATGAATGAAATTATGAATCATGGATTTTAAACTCTTATTTAGCCGCTCCATCAGCCCGTCACTCTGGGGTGGTACACTGTGGTCTGAGCAGATGCCCAATTAATGCCCAATAATTCATACAGTTCTTTTAGTGTGTTAGACGTTAACAATGTGCCCAGGTAAGTGAGTATCTCTTTCAGGATGGCAACTCGGGAGATGATCAGAAACCTGCTGGACCTGGGCCAATCCATTCCCAGAATTAGGGAGTGTATCAGGAGTAGGTAACTGTAGCCTTCAGTTTATATGTTTTGCTCTTATATTTTATTTACACTGGGACAATTGGATATCTGTGAATGTCACCATTCACCTACCTGACCTCCACCCACTCTGCCCCAACAGTGCCCCCAGCCAAATCCGGGATCCACCATAGCCTGGTGTATACAGAACAGCTGACTGACCTCAGAGTGCAGTCGCAGCAGAAGTGTCCCAATCACCTGCATCTCCAGCACTTCTGCTTCAACTGTTACAACTGCGGGTGTGGTACAGGATCCATAGTCACCAGGCCCTGTGGGAAAATGTGTCCCCTAAACTGGGGAAGATAAAACACAAAACACTAGGTACAAAGAAAAAAAAACAATACAAAAACCTGGAACTGGGGATGAGAGACCTGAGAAACATGAGGGAAAGTAAGCAGATGGACCAACAACAGACAGCAGAGAACAGAGGACGAAATACACATGGACAACCACCTTTTGTATTTATTTGTGTTCCAGTTTAGCTCATCTAGTTAGTTTCTAGATTGCTGTTTAGTCCTTTTTTTTCTTAGTTCCTTTTGTCATCTTCCCCTATACTAACTCTCTCTGCTTCGTGCATCTGCCTGTCATGTTTCATGTCTGTGTGGTTCTTGTTGTCAAGTTTGTGTCATGTCTACGTCTCCATGTTTCCTGTTTTATTTTGTAGGAGTCTACTGTGCCTTTGTCATTGTATTCATGTCTGTCAGCTGCTTTCCCCATGTGTTACCACTTCCCCAAATCAGATCCTGTGTATTTAAGTCCTCTGTTTTCAGTGTGTCATTGTCAGGTCATCTATTTTAGTCAGAGTGTTTCATATTTTTCTTAATTTTTTGAGTTTCCATGTTTTTTTCACGTGCCATCATCCCACTAAAGGATCGCCTTTTGTTCAAACAGCAACTCGTCTCCTCAGTGTCTGCTTCTGGGTCCAATCAACAAAACACACCAGCGTACCCCGCTGTGACAAGCGCCTCTAGCTGGTTGTTGTACCACAGCTCGGGTTTCTGCACCACAGTGATATAAGGACACAACTGCACACAACTTTGCAAAACTTGACACTTGAGTCTTTATTTACAGTGGTTTTTGTCTTTTACACAGGTCAGCTTTTGAGCTGTCGCACACCAGCTTACTCCATACACAACTCCCTCTAGGGACAAGATCCACAAACTGTTTTTACTAGAAGACTACTTTTTAAATCTATACATTTTGCATAATTTCTGCATCTCACCATATGATTTATGCTGCAGTCTCAGTGTGAGCTGCACAATGTGATTATTCTGAGTATGTGCACAGTCAGAACTTCTTGTTCCTACATGCGTGGTTAGTGATGTGGCCTCACAGTAGGAAGGTTCTGGGTTTGAATCTGCTGCTCATATAAGGAATCTGTTGACGTACTGAGAAAAAAGAGACTTTTCACTTGCCAACTACATGTAGAGAGAAACTGATGTCTTTATAAGGATTTATAGTAAGTCATTCATTATTGACCTTTTATCCAAGTCTCAACAGCAACCTTATAAGCAGATGTCCAGACCTCCCTCTCCCAACCACCTCCTCCAGCTATTCTGGGGAGACACTGAGATGTTCCTTAACCAGGACAAAGACTTAAGCTCTCCTGTGTATGCTGGTCAGTCCCGTGTCTCCTCCCAGTTGGACATCAGAAGTCTCACCTACGAGGCATTCAGCCACATACTGAACCACCTCACACACACACGCTCCCCTCAGAGTCCCTGCTGAGTGACTAAGCCCAGACCCCTGATCTCAGCTTAAATATATATACTATAATGGTCAGCAGTAAAGAAAAAAACTATGTTTAATGTCTGATTAATGATAATTAATTAATTAATTAATTTTTTTTTTTTTTTTTTTTTTTTTTTTTTTTTTTTTTTTTTTTTCTCTGTATCTATGAAGCGCCTTGAGGCGACTTATGTTGTGATTTGGCGCTATATAAATAAAATTGAATTGAATTGAATTGAATTGATAAACATGAAAACTGCAGTGCCAATGAGGTGCAATTTTCTTCCTCATTAACAACTTTGTTTTGTCTTTTTTTTCCGTTGTCTAAGTTTTCTCATTCTGTTCTCAGGATCACACAATAAGAAAAAACCCCTCAAACTAGTATCTTGTGGCAAATGTTAGTGGTGCAATAACAAGGATGTGATGAGGATTTAGACTGCATAATTGTTTTGGAGTTGCAGACCTCGTGAAAAGTATTAATTTATTTTATTTTACCTGCTTCTCTCTTGAAAATGCTGAATTGACCAAATAACAGATAGGATGCATTTCTGCCCTGGGATATTTATCCCTGGAAAATTGTGGAAAATCCTGGGAAAAGTGGAGATTGTGTGATCTCTTCTAACTGTGACAAAGGAAAGAAAGAGAATGCCAAAGGAAAGCAGAAATTGTAATCACAGTATGCTTGAGGGAAATGTATGCAACTCGGAAGGAAAAAAGGAACCATTACATCCAGAGACTTGCCATTGTGAACAACTGAAGGGAAACTAGTGCTGCACTTTCAGTAATCAAAGCATGTCGCAGTGCGACCATAGGGACAGCATGTTAATGCAGCTTAGTCTCTAATGCACAGTTTGACTAGGTGTTTCTTTGGTTCTCTGTGTACTGCTGCTGTTACACTGTGGAAACATACATCTGGAATTAGGCTCATTCCCATGAATATGAAGTGCTCCTTGATCTACGTCAAAGCAATACAAAGTCATGTTTTAAGCATGCTCTCCTATTTAGTCCCATTTTACCTTTTGATAAATCCACGGAGCATAAATAATCTGCTGTCCTCTTCAGTACTAAAAAGCATTTTAATTTTTTTAGCTTGTTGTTTTGGTTCTCCTACACTGCTTCTAAAATCAGTATTTGCAGGAATATATCTGCAAAGCACACAAATGATTTAAACTGAGCTTGAGGAGCTGTTGATGTCTGTGTTGGTGTTTTCTGTGTGGCTAAGCCGACAGACCACAAATTTGAAGACTGGGTGCAGGAGGTAACCGATGACCACTGTCACATTACTCTCAACATATGCTCATTACTGTCTGGACACAGATTGAGCTTCATTATGATTTTTATTGAAGTAGTTCTCAATGACGAAAAAGCAATCAAGGAAACAAATCATCGGATGCACAAAAGTTATTTTCATCTTTATTCCCTCCTTCCGCCTGTGGCATTAAAGCTGCTCACTCTTGAGTGCCAACAAACTGCTTTTTTCAAACAAACACCAATTCTCTTTTCTTTCTGATGGGGCACTGAACCTTTCCTCCGTGGTGTATGCACCAGCAAACATGCTGATACGATCTTAAAGGTCATGTTCTTTTCACGCTGACAGAGGCCTTCCAAAACTTTGACGAGGGGGTCCCTCTAAAGGATAGCACTGCTACACTGCAGCAGCTGCAGCAGCTCAAGCCAAAGCCAAACTGATTAATGCTCTGCATTAAAAATTCTTTTTCCTATTCAACCTGTATTTCCAAGGTTCAGCCATGCTGAACCAGGATGGACGGTCTTACCTACGGAGGTGTATAGGCATAAGATGATTATCAGTGACAAGCAGCACTACTTTCCAGCTGTGTAAAATTAACCAAAGTTAAGCAGACATCCATCCATAAGTAAACCTTCAGATAGTGGAGAGAGGATTCAGGCTTTGAGTGAACTTTAAAGTTAAATTAGAAAGTCATTATTAAATTATTTTTTTAACGTTTTCTTTTAGAAAGTGAAAGGCCTGGCGTGCAGGTGATTTCTGTGTGTGTGTGTGAAATCTCAGTCTAAATCTTCTTGTGTGCTTGTGTCAGAGTTGGACAACTCTCCTCGACAGCTCCTCTCTTTCCTGCCTTGTTTTTAAAAGGCAACCATAATGGCCGGTAAGGACAGCCTTAAGAGCTGCTGGCAGCTTGAAGCTTGATGCAACCAAAGGTCATTGATTCCCCCCTCTACAGTGCAGCTCGCTGCCTTTTTTTTTTTAAACAATTCATCGAATTTTGGCATTTTGTGAACACACACAGGACAGCTCACCGACAAGCCGACCTTGACAGCGAATTGGATAAATAAACCTTCAATTTAGCTGCTCTCCTACACTCCTTCCTCAGCACAGCTCGCCAGCTCAGGCAGCGAGTCCCACCGGGAGCCTTCACCTATCCATATCGCTCAGCCCACGCTCGGCTTGGTGCTTCCCTGCCTCTTTCCTGGCCTGTCTAACCAAGCTGCCCTCAGTGCTGTGACAAACACGGCCTTAAAGATAAGCTAACAGCCCCCTTGCGCTCCAGTCAAAGTCAATCCTCCCTCTGCGTCTAAAATTTAATGCCAATTCAATCCCTCAGGCTCATCCATCCCATTTTCACAGCTGACACCTACCCTCCGCCTTCACCACAAACACAAAGGCTAACGCATACATGCGCTGACATGCATACAGCCGCACACTCCTCCATACCTATCAGATGGGCTGCAGCATCCTGTGGGAGAGGCAGGCAGTGAGAGCATTACTCCATAACACGTAATGACATGGCATTTAATGATACTGTCCAAAATGATCGGGGCCTGCTGCTCTGCATGGAGGCCAAGCTGCCCTGCTGCGCCGGATAAGCTCGGCTGGACCTGAGTGTGTGTCACCACGTGTGTGTTATTTCCTACCACAGCAAAGGCAATACTGTATCTTTCACTCGTCCTGTCGCCTGATGGGATGTGACACTTACCTCCACTGCACACTGCCATCGCTCCTCCATCACCTGACCTTTGTATCTCCTCCTGCTCTTCTTTTTTCTTTTCATTTGTTCTGCTGTCCTCTCTCCTCTGCTTCTCTTTTCAGGTTTCCTTTTTCTTGTAACACAGAGGTTTCCTCGAACAGTAATTCAGTGTCTAACCACTGTCAGTATTGTGTTCATAGTAGAAATGTCTCAGAAAGAATATGTAAAGGAGAATAGAAAGCTGCACTCATCCACCCAATGAAAAAAACACACGGTCTTCAGGTGTTCTAAAAACATTAATTCTAATTTCACTTATGATTTTCTAGAATTATGTAAACAAGATAATCACAGTACAACTTTATTTATTTTTGCTGCAACAGTCTCCTGTTGTTAACTTGTCAGTCACAGCCAGTCAAAGACCAGGAAACACTTGACCCCTGTTTCAATCCA
>NW_005187420.1:5360392-5362627 GCF_000239375.1 Pundamilia nyererei
CTCGGCTGGCCTGGGAACGCCTTGGTATTCCCCCGGATAAGCTGGAGGAGGTGGCTGGGGAGAGGGAGGTCTGGGCCTCTTTGCTTAGGCTGCTGCCCCCGCGACCCGGCCTCGGATAAAGCGGATATGGATGGATGGATGGATGGATGTAACTCTAATAATAAAAAGCCAAAACAATCTTACTTTTAAATGTGGTATAATTACTTTGAAAACATATATGCATAAACAATAGAATAGAGAAGCTGCTAATAGTCAAAATAGCTGAAACAACTTAATTTAAAATATATTTTTGCATTTCTTTGTGTCTGACGGTGTTGACAAAAACCTTGCACTTCTCCAGCAAAAACATAAATTAATAAAAAATGTTACACCTGGGAGATTGTACCAAAACATGGTGAGACAGCCAAAACTTTGTGTAACAATTATATGTAAATATGTTTTTGAAAAATCAAAAAATATATTTTAGAAAATTTAAACCTGTTTTGTCCCTAATCTCAGGAATCACTGATTTACGTTTATTTTTTGCGTGTAGTGCTTTGGTTGTTCCCGTTTCTCCGTTTGTGTTTATTTATGTTCATGCTCCCAGACATTTTGGGTTGCGAGAGGGATCGCGATCCCGGAAGTGTTCCTGCACTGGAGTCAGGAACACTATTTAAGAGGCTGATTCTTCAGTCAAAACTCGTTAGTACAGCCGTGGACTTTGTATGAGAAAACCCACCACATTGTAGATAATCCTGCTAATGTGAGTGTGTTTGTGTGTTACCAGGAATCTGGGAGCAGAGTGTGTTTTTGGAGTCACAGTGTGGGAATAGGAGTTTTTGGAATCATAAGAGTCCTGCATTTTGGGTCCCTCTTCTCACCACTGTAAAAAAAATTGTTGTGAAAACTTAAAAACTTAAGGCAACCCACTGCATTTATATTTTTTAGGTTCATCACAAATAAAGTCCTTCCCCAAAAACAAAAAAAAAGTCAAATTTTTGTAACAAATGTTACTCGTCCAATTTTAAAAGTGTGGTATTGGCAGGATATGAACTCTTCTATCTGGTTTCCATACAGCAAACAAATGTGTACTTGAGTTCTTTGGGAAACTCCATGTTAAGCCCATAAAGTAGGCCAAACAGGTAGGCAAAGGCAGTGAGAAGGTCTGGCAGATCATCAAGAATTATGTTCTCTTCCAAAACAATGGCAGTGTTGACCACTGTGGACTGCAAGTTGGGTCCCACGTAGTCCTCCAGAACAGTGAGGGTTGCCCACTCAACTGGATCTGTATCCTATGCAAAATTAACAACAGTACATATAAGTCTCTGTAAACCAAAACTGAAGATTGGTGAGTATGCAAATCTACTCAGACATGTTAAGAAGAGTTTGGTCTCGTCATCGCGAACAAATATCGGTAACCCTTCCAAACTGATGGTTCATTGATGCAAATAAGACTCAGCCTCATTTATGAACCTACCATTTAAAAAAACAAACAAAAAACACACACACATTAAGTGTTGTTGCTAAAAAATACAGCTTTAAGAAATAAGATGTTAAAATTAGTTATTTGAGATAATTGCTCATGGTTTTGTCCTTTTTTTAAAGTAATTTTGATGCACAACCAATGTAGCACACTTATGACAACATTTATAACAAAAAGTGGCATGAGTGGGATGAGAGTTGAACTGTCCGTCATGAACTTCCATCTGCCAACCACACAGCGCTGCTTGTTAGCCTATAATCCCATTCAGGAGAACACACTTTTTGAAACCTAACAATTTTTATATAAATTTAGTAAATATTTAGTAAAGTATATTTTGTTACATTGGGAACTTCAGGTTCATGCACAAGTTTTGCAAACAACAAAGTTATATGGTACTATGTACCTAAAAATGCAGCCAAAGGCCTCAGGCGTTTTTTAAATAACCATTTAAAACTATTTACAGAACAATCAGGTGTGCTGCATTAAATTAGAAGGCACACAAATTATTTGTGCCAGTCCAAAATAATAGTTTGTGTTCAATATAAGATAGAGGAGAACAGCACAGGCCTAAACCCTGCAGGTCTGACAGCAGGAGGTCCTGTTTTCCATGTGGGAACAGGTTTACACTGGAATCTGCCTTTGATGGCTTTTTTGGAGCAAATGTGACATTCAGCAGTATAACTGACATACAATACAAGACAACAACTACACAACAAACTAACTACAGCCTCCAAACACGCTAAATGTCACTAATGTCTCACATGAAGACTCAC
>NW_005187420.1:5363600-5364955 GCF_000239375.1 Pundamilia nyererei
TGTCGCCTTTTCTATCTCCCTCGGGAATTCACTGCGGTCATTGCTTGCACTGTTTACATTCCGCCTCACGCGGACTCGGACACTGCCTTATGTGAGATGCATGAGGCTCTCACACATCAACAAACACTTCACCAAGATGCCGCACTCATTGTTATGGGAGATTTTAACTGAGTGGATCTCAAACGGACATTTCACAACCATCACCAGCACATCAACTGCCCCACCCGGGGCACAAGGACATTAGACCACTGCTACACCCCGTTAAAGAACTGTTACAAGGTTCAGCCCCTGCCGGCATTTGGAAAATCGGACCATGCCTGCTTACAAACAACGGCTAAAGCAGCAACCACCAATCAGGAGGGAGGTCGCTCGCTGGACGGACCAATCAGTGACCGCGCTGCAGGACGCACTGGATGACGCAGACCGGGGACATGTTTCGGCGCAGCTCTGATGACATCAACATGTTTACGGAAGCGGTTGTGGGATTTATCGGGAAACTAGCGGCCGACACAGCAGAAAGATCTATCATCCGAACGTTTCCCAACCAGAAGCCGTGGGTGGATAAAAACATCCGCGACGCTCTGAGATCGGGCACCGCTGCCTACAATGAAGGGCTCGTCTCCGGTAATATGGACCTATACAAGGCTGCGTCCTACAACGTGCGCAGTGCGGTCAGAAAGGCAAAGCGGAGCTACGGGGAAAACTTGTCACGGCTGGCGGGGTGAGCCGTGTGGTGTGGTGGAAAAGGAGGACCCAAAATGCAGCAGTGACTGATGATTCGAGTGTTTATTTACAAGTGGCGGAGTGGCAAAAACAGGCAGTGAGGCATGACAAAACAACTGAAGAAACCTAAACTGGGAGAACTAAATGACAAACCTGAGACCATACAAAAGGGGTGCGGAGCAGAGAGACGCAGAGACAGGAACGGAACACCATAGAACGCAGACGAGCCGACAACGAACACAGACCGACACCCACTAAATATACACACACACACACACACATGGTAATCAGGTAATCACACACAGGAGGGAAGAACAGCTGAACCTAATACACATGAGGACCGGAGGAAACAAGCTGAACACAATGACAACAGACACAGACTTTCAGAACAAAACAGGAACTCTAGGACACGAGCCTTCAAAGTAAAGCAGGAAACACACAGACGGCTGGCGGAGGGAGCCGTGTGGTGTGGAGGAAAAGGAGGACCCAAGATGCAGCGAACCGATGACAGAGTGATGTTTATTTACAAGGTGGTGTTGGTGGCAAAAACAGGCAACTCAGCATGAGCAATTACAAACCTAAACTGGGAGAAACTAAAGACAAACCTGAGACCATACAAAAGGGGTGCGGGG
>NW_005187420.1:5366793-5368160 GCF_000239375.1 Pundamilia nyererei
AGCGGCTGGAGGGCGAAGGTGCAGCTCATGAAGGAGGAAGTCCTGTGCCAGCGGGTGAAGCGAGTCTAGCAGCCAGGAGTGTGCAGAGAGTAGCTGCTGTAGCCTGGCTTCTACAGCGCGGTGGAACTCTTCTCCCTCCTGCTCGAGCGACAGGTTTACCAACCTTGCGACCATGTCGGTTACCTCCTCCCGAAACTCCTGGGTAGGTGCGAATGCTGCTGGGTCCATGTTTGGTCGGCTCATACTGTCACGGCTGGCGGAGGGAGCCGTGTGGTGTGGAGGAAAAGGAGGACCCAAGATGCAGCGAACCGATGACAGAGTGATGTTTATTTACTAGGTGGTGGTGGTGGCAAAAACAGGCAACTCAGCATGAGCAATTACAAACCTAAACTGGGAGAAACTAAAGACAAACCTGAGACCATACAAAAGGGGTGCGGGGCAGAGAGACGCAGAGACAGGAACGAAACACCATAGAACGCAGATGAATGCAGAGATACACGGAGGAACGCAGACGAGCCGACCACGAACACAGACCGACACCCACTAAATATACACACACAGGAGGGAAGAACAGCTGAACCTAATACACATGGGGACCGGAGGAGACAAGCTGAACACAATAACAGACACAGACCTTCAGAACAGAACAGGAAATCCAGAACACGAGCCTTCAAAATAAATAAGGAAACAGACTGATGTACAACACAACACGGGGACATGAACAGAGCACCAAGGACAGACACAGGTAGGGCTGACAATACACCAAACTTCAGGTCAACCCTAAACTAATACAGATCAGAATAAACACAAAACGCTGGGTCAACGACCCAGGACCATGACACAGACTGATTTACAACACAACACGGGGACATGAACAGAGCACCAAGGACAGACACAGGTAGGGCTGAATATACACCAAGCTTCAGGTTCAACCCTAAACTAATACAAAATCAGAATAAACACAAAACGCTGGGTCAACGACCCAGGACCATGACAAAACTAGAGTCACAGCTACGACAGTGCGACTCTAGGAGCCTGTGGAAAGGACTGCGGACAATAACGGACTATAAACGACCAGCGTCTTCAATGATGAATCCTGACGCTTCACTGGCTGATGAGCTGAACACGTTTTACGCTCGCTTCAACGCCGCAGCAATTAAAACAACAAACGGTTGTGCGCGCTCGGAGTGCATCAGTGAAGACAATGCATTCATCATCACAGAGCATGCCGTAAGGAACACCTTCAGGAGGGTGAACACCAGGAAGGCAGCAGGACCAGATGCAATCCCTGGCCAGGTCCTGAGAGCCTGCGCTGACCAGCTAGCACCGGTGTTCACGGAGATCTTCAACCTCTCCCTGGCCCAAGC
>NW_005187420.1:5369631-5377319 GCF_000239375.1 Pundamilia nyererei
ACCAAGCAGGACAGACGAGATCTGCAAAGAGTGGTGCGCTCAGCCGAATGCATCATTCAATCAGAGCTCTCTGACCTGCTGTCCATCTACACCAACGTTGCCAGACCAAAGCTAGGAAGATTATGATGGACCTCTCCCATCCCAACAATGGACTCTTCTCACTGTTGAGGTCTGGGAAGCGCTTCCGCTCCCTTAAGGCCAAAACAGAGAGAATGAGGAGGAGCTTCTTCCCCCAGGCTATTTGAGCCCTGAACCAGGTGTAGGACTGGACTCTCACACACATCACATCACCACACGCACACTGGTTTTTCTTCATGCACACTTCCTATAATTTATAATCTCTTTCTGCTATTTGTTAAATCTGTAAATTTTGTATAACCTGTAAATTGTAAATACTGTAAAACTACTGTCATTTAATGGTCGGGCATTGCATTGCACAGCTACAGCATTTCACCTCATGTCATACTGTGTATGGTTGTGTGTGTGACAAATAAAATCTGAATTTGAATTTGAAGTCCGCACTTTCGACCCAGGTTGAAATGGTAGAATTTTTTTCGTTCGGTGGTATGGCGGCCACAGCCTGCACTTCATGAAATACACGTAGGGGGTGTCGCGGAGGCTTGTCAGACATGAGCGCGCCTGTTTGGTAGGGATGTTTGTCGGATTTTCATTGTTTTGTGACATGGCGATTTTTATACCAAAACTTTATAGCACTATTTTATGATGGAAAACATTCAAGTTGCTCACGAGGGCATTCAAGCAGCACGATTGAGTCAAACAGTCTAGGGGGACTCTTAAATGATGTAGTAAACACATATAAATAGACAATAAAAGAAACATTACTTGCCTTAAGGAAGTTGAGATGAACGACCTTAGCTGCATCCAGCTCCTGGGGTAAAAAGCCTCGTGTTTGCATTGAGGCAGACGGCCAGGTGGCTTTCAGTCCTTGCAAAAGTGCAAAGTAGACCCCGTAGTATCCAAAAATATGAGATGCACATGCGTGCTCAGGTACAGAAAGGCGCCAACAGCTTCAACTCATGTAAAACTTGAATTCATTCATTTTGCCAGCAATAAATTTCATCTGAGACCAACTTTTGCTCCAAAACGTTAAAGGATTAGTTGAAACCTTCAATGTATTTGAATTTATGGGGCAACTCAACTTTTATTGTTGAATTGTTAAAGAAATGACGGTAAGCTCAGCAATCGCAAGTTTGATTTTTTAAGTGCTACTCCATGGTCTCCCACCGCAGTCCATGACAGTCTTTAGTGATGTTATTAAAAATGACTATATTCTAACACTTAGTGGTAGTTTAACCATCATTCTATGGACTACTGGGGTGATCGGGAAATGGGGCAATAATTTAGTGTGAGAGCAAATAAAACGTTTTCATAAAGCATTATTATTTACAATGTTATCTAAAGACATTACATATATTATACATAACTTAGATTTTCATTTCAATTTTCTTTGATAAATCTTGAATGTGCCATCCTTTGATCTTGTATCCGATCCCTGCTGATATTTGTGAGAAAATAAGGGCAGAGCTCCAGCAAACTCCTAACCCTAGAAGTTCACCTGACCGGTTACCCTTGTCTGAGGATGAGGGAGACTTTTATGTGTGGAAACGAAGGGAGTCCCCAAGAGGTGACCCCCAAAGTGTACACACTGATTCTGCACCTTGTCCCCAACAACCCCCAGAAGACCTGGCTATAGTAATGAGGCCGCAGTCCAGTGGGACTGAGCCTGGTACCCTGACTCCACAGTGTAGTGTCCCCACTCCATTAGCTGAAAGTGGTACAGTTAGAAGAACGACACGCTCAACAGCTGGCCACCATTCCAATCCACACCATCTGCTCCAATCAGCTGAAGCCAGGCCACCTAGTGTACATTCAGTTACAGCTTTTTATAGACCATGGCTTTAAAGTTTTATTGTCGGGTCGCCAATGCAAAAACCAGGGGGGAGAATGTGACAGGTGAGACCTGGAGACTTGGGACCGCCCCTGGTGGGCGGAGCTGGTCTTCGCTCCTTTCATAAGCGCAGGTGTGGGCAATTGGGTATTCCTTTGCAAACCTGAAGCTGCGAGTGCTTGGTCAGAGTTGGGCACGTTGGTGTGTCTTAACTATGAAAGTCTGATACGCGTCCTCCCCTAAACTTCTGTTAGAACGGTAGGTTACACAAAAATGTACCACTTGAGCTCTGGCTGTTGGCAGAGGTTTACAGTTATTTGCACCCTTGTAGGTGGGAAACATTGCTCCCATGAGAACGGTATAGTGGACTTCATCGCCACTGACCCACATTTACTAGGGTGTGACACGAACTTGTGGACAGGTAACAAAACCAATTCAGTGGAGGAATATTCCTGTGTTTTATTGTCCAGCTAGTGATCTCCTGCCTTTTATTCACAGAGTACCGAGCTGCTGCTTTGCCAGGTGGATTTCTGGCTGCGGGCAAAGGACCCGACACATCAGTGTGTTTTAATTTGTTTTAAACTGGTGTAAGCCGACAGACTGACTGTTGCGGCTGTCGATGGTTTTGGTTTTTTGTTTTACTTTTTCTGTATCAGTAGGCACCACAGATATTGATTCGCAGGCGGTGAAGGCGCTGCAGGGAAAACAAATCCTTTTTTTGTCTCCCCGCTCTTGCATGCACAGCGGGGGGCCCGAGTGAAGACGGCACCGAAGATTTGCCTTTTTTTCTATAGTGTTTTACCCATTTGGGGTCATGTGTGAGTTGCCGTCCATTTTTAACCTGTGTGCTATGTTGATTTGTTTTTAAACTGTTCTCCGCAGCGCTTGTCCTGCCTCACGGGCAATCGTACAGTCTTATCGTTTTTTAATAAGGTAACGTTTTTAATTGTTTTTAGGTGCTGCTGTTACACTGTTTCTTTTATTTTGTATTAAAAATTAAACTCTTTTAAACTGACTGTGCGCCTACGGCTCTGTCCTATTTTAAATAGGTACTTACCACGGGTCACACAGAGATCTCATCTGTCAAGCATACATGCAAGAGGAGATGAGATCCTGAAACCATCAAACCCTCTATTCTTCACACCTTAGCTGCACCTAGAAATTCTGTCTTTGAATATAATCAAAATAATCAGTGACAAAAGGCAGCCCTGTCAGCCCACTCTGACTTATTACTGAACCAAGCTCTCACTGTACTGACAGACCAGAAAGGCCTGAAAAACTTAAGAATACTCTGACACAATATATAGTTTTTGTCAGGGTCCCCGTGTCTGCCCGGCCAGCCCCG
Source organism: Pundamilia nyererei (assembly GCF_000239375.1). Taxonomy (NCBI): domain Eukaryota; kingdom Metazoa; phylum Chordata; class Actinopteri; order Cichliformes; family Cichlidae; genus Pundamilia; species Pundamilia nyererei. The sequence continues at coordinate 5,372,886 of NW_005187420.1, forward strand.
CAAGGCTACATGTGTTTTTGTTTACTCTCTCTCTCACCTCTCCGCCTGGGCGGAGCTCACTGCGGGCTCCCACCCTTGGCACACACACGTGTTGTCCATCATGTGCTTGTCATTTAAGGTCGGGACGCAGTCTCATTGCTAGATGATTGTGTGAGACACGTTAGTGAGCCTCTAGCCTCAGTAAAGTTTTCGTGTGTAAATCTATGATTCAGCTTAACCTATCTGTCTTTATCAGTTGAGTGCGTTTATTGCATCTGCAAGGGCCACTTGGTTTCCTCCTGCCCGGCACTGGCAAAAGGGCGCGCCCACTAGTAATGGAGAGAATATTGGTGGGCGATCTATCAAGTAATAACACTCTCCCCAGACTCCTCTTACCAGCTAAATTATGCGTTCAGACTCCCTCCCATTTCTCTGCTCGTCGACTCCGGTGGAAAGCGAAATTTCATTGCCACTTCCCTTGCCGCTAAATTAAATATCACCCTAGAGACACTGGCCAACCCACTCCATGTTCACGCACTATCAGGTCAGCGCCTACCCGACATAACCCATGTGTCTGAGCCTCTCTCTCTCTCTCTTTCGGGAGACGCGGAGAGAATTAGTTTTTTTGCGTTTAAAGCACCGCTCACTGCACTAGTGTTGGGCCACTCCTGGTTAGTGCTTCATAATCCTCATATTGACTGGGAGAAAGGGAAAGTAATGGGATGGAGTGTCAACTGCCACATGCATTGCCTCCGGGCCCCCACTGCCCCCATCTCCTTATAGCCCACGACTGTGCCACTCGACCCTCTGGACCTTTCAGCGGTCCCAAGGATTTACCATGACTTACGGGAGGTTTTTGTAAAGATCGGGCGCGTGCAGACCGACCCGGAGAAGGTGAAAGCAGTGGTGGAGTGGCCCGTACCCCCAAATCGGAAACTGCAGCTTCACCCACAGAATAATGTGACACAAACAAAAATGCTGTGGACTCAAGAGCAGACTCAATTGCTCAAACTATGTAGAATTTTATTGAAGGGAAAAAGTACTTAAGCAAAGCTAACAGAAACTATACGCAGGAACTGAGGGAGACCAGAGGATGGAGAAACGGACGTGGAACACAAGGAGAACACGGGCAGGAACTTCTGCAAACACAGGAGAGAGGTTTTACTGATCTGGGAAACAATTAAAGGGCTGAGGTGAGTGGTACTAGTGGAGAGTCTTGTGCTTACTTGGAAACACCGGCTATTAGGCAGGGGAGGGGTTGCCGTGGGAGCATTCCATGGATGGCTGAGAGTGCGGGGAAGCTGGTCCAGGTTCCAGGGTGTCCAGGGGAGAGAGATCCACCATTGAAGCACAGGCAGGAGGGCAGGAGGGCAGGCCAAGGAGATGGTGAGTATGTAGTCCTAGGGTTCTAGGTAGACTGGAGAACAGAGTAAAAACACAACCAGCGCTGCTGATGAGCACGACGGGTGATGAATCTGGAGAACACTGGCGAACACTGGAGACAGAGAACACGTTAATCCAAGATCCAGGGAGACAGATGGCAAACAAAGTGGGGGCAAGTTTACCACTACTGGTAGCAGGACGAACTGGGGAGGAGTGGCAGGCAGCGCTGGCTTAAAAACCCTCCAGATGGATGCCCGGAAATTGGAAGCAGGTGATGAGCTGGCCAACTCCACCCCAGGGATGGGCAACAGGAACCTGCACCACACCTGACCAGATACTCCCACAACATATGACAAATGGACAAACCGAGCGAGCAAATCAGGAGCTTGAGGCTGCCCTCTGCTGCGTCGCATCCCATAACCAGTGCTCTGGAGTGAACAGCTTCTGTGGATAGAGTACGTGCACAACAGCCACACCTTCACTGCCACGGCAAGTCCCCCTTTGAAGCATCCTTGGGGTACCAACCGCCTCTGCTTCCCACCAATGAAGGTGAACACACCGTTCCGGAGGTGCCGCCGGGCTTGGCATATGACTCGGGCCGCCCTGCTCCAGACCAAAGAACGGAGGAAGACGCTCACGGACAGCCGTCGGACACCCGCCCCGGAGTATGCTGTGGGACAACAGGTATGGCTGTCTACTCGCTTTGTGCCACTAAGGGCCAAATCCAAGAAACTTTCACACCAATTCATCGGCCCTTTTGCTATAGAGGCCATCATTAACCCTGTATCTGTATGTCACGGGGTGGAGAGAGACAAGTTACCTAGGTTTTTTGTTGTGCATGTTTTTGTTGTGTTTTATCTTTTGAATGTTTTAATATTGTACATTGGGTTATTTTTATGAGTTTTACTGCATGTTTTAATGGTATTTATTTGGTGACTTGTCCTGGAAAGACTCCGCCCCTACCTGATAATAAACTGATCACACCTGCGAGAGATCCCAGAGAGGCCAATAAGAGGGCCTGGCAGACCACAGGAAGCAGTTCGACCGAGAGGCAAGAGAGGACCGAAGCATGAAGGCACCCATGAGTGTCACGGGAACCCACGAGAGCCTGGAGTGACATGGAGGCTTAAGAGATGAGGCCTGATGTGAGGCTTCAGAGTGAAGTCATAGAGGTGTGACACATGGCGTGGGACATGAGGCCTGACATGAGGTTTGAGAGCGACACGAAAAGAGTGACACATGGGGCTCGAGAGACGGGCCGGAGTGTGTGTGTCAGTCCTGTAGTCTTGCACTCGAGGAGTCTGGCAGTCTTGGAGGCTTGGAGCTTGGCGTTCGAGCAGGGAACTATACAGAGGGGAGGACGATACAGCACCAGCGACTAGGGACAAGGAGCGAACAGTCGGACGGCAGTAGCAACAAGAGCCCAGCTTGTGCACTGCGGGAGAGCAGAGGCGGCGAGACAGCTGGGGCCGATTTGCAGTTTTAAAGAAGCGGCGGGCGGAGTTGAGAGCTCTGCCCACCCGGGGTAAGTCTTTACACCACTTCGCTGGATTTCTTAGTTCTTTGTGACTTTTATACCGTGGCGGATGCCACTGGACTTTTAATGTTGTGTTTTAATTCATTTTACATTTTAAAATATTTAAATATAATAAATTATATTTTAATTATACAGTTTTTTAATCGTGTGCTTTCCCTTGTCGGCTTCACTGCTCTGTCCGTTTGGAGGAAGGTTTCCTTCCTTTAGAAAAAACACTGTGGAAATAAAATCACCTTACATGTACGTCTCAAGCTTTGACTCAACATGGGAAACCTCACCTGGCCTGGACATGGAAAGGATTGCCAGATTCATAGCTAGACAGATTGATGCGATGAAGAAGGTGCCTAAGAAGTACAGGAAGCTGTCCATACCTGAGACCTTGGAAACTGCCAAGCAACGACTCACAGCCATGGCCAGCTGCTTGGGGAGATTGAAGGCAGGAGAATAAATCAGCTGTTCTCCACAGAACCAGCCAAGGTGTACTCTCAGTGGCAAGGGAACAATATGAGAACAGCACCACCAAGGCTGGAGATGGAGCAATACTGGAAGAGCATATGGGAGAAGGATGCACCCCATAACGGCAATACTCAGTAGCTAGTGGATCTGAGGGGGGACCATCAGATCCAATAGCCTAACCCTAACCCCTAACCCTGAGCGGGGAATTTTTATATATGTACACTTCTCTTGGCTCTTGATGGAGGCGGATGCACTTTCTCCCTCTCCCTTATCTTTCCTGATTGGCTTCTCATTTCTTCTCATGTCTTGTATAGTCTTGCTTATTGTCTAACCCTAAGAGAGTCTCCCAGACTTGTTCTATAAAAACCTAAAGAAGAATTATGGATTTGATCAACTGGTCCCTTAGCAAAACTGGCAAACTCGTGAGAGCCCAATTGTCCTGCGGAGACGTTTGCTGCCGGACACTCGATGGTTGGTTGCCTTCGTGTGTCTGCCGACACTCTCGATGGAGGACATCGAATGACATCTACCAATTCGGAACCATGATAAGAGAGTTCTGGCTGATTGGAGCTGGCTCGGACCTGGCTTATCGAAAAACAAGAAGCGACTACAGCTGTTCAAAATCCCACAAGGCTGGCCGACATGATAGACAATGGGCAGGGCTGTGTGTACTCAGACTGTGTTTTTCGTAACGCAATATGGATACGATCTTGGAGAAGGTCATGGCTCTGCTATATGGATAACATCTGAAGAAGAACAACGGGAATTGAGAGACCTGGTGACCAGTGATGGACATTGGACCTACTGTAAAATTGGAAGCAGTTTGTTCGCACTAACCAAAACAACTACTATCTTCATCTCATGTGGCCCCCCTTGCGCTAGCTGGATGCTCAAGGTAAAAGCTGAAGGGAATAACAAATTCTCCATTAGATAATAAGACTGTTTGTTGTGACTTTCTTCCCCCTCATTGAAGGCCACCTGCGTCGACGGAAGATTGTTGACTTTTGCCTAACCGGGTGAAGGGACACTTTCTCTCGGCTGAACACACACACACACACACACACACACACACACACACA
>NW_005187420.1:5379017-5388728 GCF_000239375.1 Pundamilia nyererei
CAACGTGGAGACAGACATAAAGAGACGTTGTACACACGATCACACTCCCCAAGCGTACTCTACAAACCGGGTCTAGGTGCCCCCGCCCCTGGAGGGGGGAGTTTCTCATAGTTTCTTTAGATTCTAGTTTTTGAAAATATTTATTACCTGATGTGTGGATCTACCATCATACATAATAATCTGCCTCTGTTTCCGATCCACTGATGATGAAATATTGGGTTTCTGACTCTGCGTTTAACTTGCTAAGCATTTCTTTTTCTCAAAGCTGTGGCCTGGTTCCTGCTTTTGTTTTTGGTTCATCATATTCATTTTAACCTTATTAATATGTACGTATGTGGGTTACACATATTTAGTTTCAGTTAGGTTTTAGTAACAGTAGGTATCTACAGTAGTTATCTACCATTGTTGGTATTAAACAGATGTTTAATACCAACAATGGCTCAGGCTGACTTATGTTCTACAGGTACCATAAAGGCACCACAGATTCATTCATAGGCCTGTTGCTTTAGAAAATGTGAGAGTGCATAGACCATTCATGTGTGTAACCCACCTGATTGTCTTTGACAGCCATAATGACACCTCAGGGTGCTGAAAGTAAAACAACCTCAAGCTGAAGCTAGTCTGGCTGTGATAATGAGTGGCTTTCTCTGAGTGCTCTGACACACGGAGGAGAAACCCACATAGGCAATTCCATCAGGTAATTAGACTTAACCTACAAAGCCAGGTAATCAGTGTTTAGGTGGTGCTAACAGGCACCTTTCACACTGCAGCTACATTCATCCTGCAACCGACTATGAGCTCTGAGGAAACGGGGAAACTGGAGAAAGAGGAACACACTGGACTGTCTGCGAGGGCTTACAGGTATACTGTCTGTGTGTGTGGGTTTATGTGTGTGGGTTTTAAACAGTTGGCATTACTCCATATTGATCAGAAGGTATTATGTAAATACACACATTAAAAAACTGTGTGTGCATGCGTGTGTGTATGTAACAACGATAGCACTCTGTGTGTCTTGCTGTTGCTCTTGCAGTATAGGAACAGATGCTGCAGGCGAGCCACGGGCTGCCCTGAGGGCTTCATAAACTTTGGAGATACACATGCCTGACAGGAAACCCATGTTCTCTCTCTCTCTCACACACACACACACACACACACCAACCTTTTCAATATCATGCATGATGTTACAAAAAAATACAGAGACACAACCTGGCATGAAAGCCAACACACTGCAGCGCTCACACAAGAATGGTGCTTTGAAAAACTGAAACTTGTGAGGAGAAATCAAACCATTCTATTGGTTTCTCTTTAAATGCAGTGAATTAAGAGAGATTTAAACCATTTTAGCCCTTCCACAGTGTACCTGTACTTTCATTTTAAAATTCTACAGATTAGAGCAGAGGTAACTTTGCCTGGATTGTTTTTTTTTTCCATCTGAGACCTTAAAATAAGCTTTAACACAATCCAGCTTTACACTTCTCTAAAGAAGACAAAACTGAAAAATAGAAACAAGAATATTCTGACATTCTCATAATGTCTTCAACTATTATTCCTGCTAAATATGCATGTGAAGTAGGACCTACTGCACACAGTGTCATGCGAACAGTGATACTTTATGTACAGGGCTTTATACACAGTGTTCCAGCTATCACTGGATATGTTGCCTTCCCTCGCTCTTCTCTCCTCCAGGTCCCAGCACGCTAGTGAAACAGGGGAGACATGATGGAAATAATGAGAAACAACAATTTCTTCCAGCCTCCACTATTTCCCCCTGAATCCACTGACTTAGGCCGAAGAGCTTTCCAGCCTAACCCTCACCCCCTATGAGTGGGAGAGAAAATTGGCCACATCCATCTGTGCTTCTGGACTATGGATCACTTTATTTAACCTTAACTTAGGGCTGGAGGGCCAGATACCAACGGTTGATTCGGGTGTTGGCATTCAGGTGGGTATAGGGTAGAGCATGTCGTTTACGTGAAGGTTGGTGTTGGCACTCTCTGTGGTAGAGTGTCACTTCCTGTTCTTGTTACAATAGCCAGTGGTGTTTTTTGTAGCTCACCTGTGTAGCCAATTTATTTAAACACCTACAGATAACATCTTATTTCATATTGTAATCTTCATGTGCTTTATCCAAAGTGCACTTTCTGTTGATTCATTCGCTAAATATATTTACAGTATTCACTTACTGTGTCTTTTGGGATTCACTAGCTTAGTTTTTATCTGACTCGCCAGCAGCATGGCCTCTTCACCTGTACCTCCTGCACTTTCCTGCTCATTGGGTCAGATGTTCAGTTACTCCTCAGCTTCATTTAGCAGTAATGATACTTGTAATGCATGTAGCCTATTTGCAGCTCTGGAGGCCAGGATCACTGAATTGGAGACTCAGTTCACACCCTTGAAAAACCCATAGCTAGCCAGGCCCCTGTAGCTGGCGCAGCTGAAGGTAGTGTAGGTTCCGTTAATTCACCAACCCATTTTGTTCTAACCATTTTTCCACACATCCACCAAAGAACAAACTCTGGTTCCTGGTGCCTCTAGCTTCACTTGTCTCAAAACATAATCACCAATTATCATAGTCAATTTTCTTACTGAAGGAAATTTTTAAAACTGCTGGTGAACGGTAAACAGAAAATCTGTAAAATTACAATTCACATTGGCAGTAATGACACCTGATTACGTCAATTGGAGGTCACTAAAATCACCAGTACTTTTAGCTAATTGTAACATTCTGGGGGAACTTGGTCTTGTTAGGACAGATGGCATCCATCCTACTTATGATCGACCGGGAAGCAGAGTTGCAGTCTTACACATGTCTCTGCATTTTCTGTCCTCCAGTTACCCCCCCCCCCTCCCTAAACGCCATCCCTTTAAAGACTGTGTCTGATCCCAGACGAAAAACAAACCAAAAGTTATCAAAACACAAATTCAACACAGAAAAAAAATCACAAAGAAAGAACAATGTTGTATGGTTCCCCTCAACTGATTTGGTTCCCCAGAATCCTCGAAGCACAGGATGAGGGGGGTGAGAGCTGTTGGAGCAATCTCCCACTCCAGCTTGTTAATCAACCAAAAACCCAGACATTTTTAATTCATTTGAAAGGTTGATGCTTAGCCTTGTCCACTCTAGCTCGAAAACTCAAAACTCAATTTATATTATGTTATACTATACTAACAATATACTATACTAGATTATATTATATTATGCTTATTGTCAAAATCCTTGAAGCACAGGTCAAGGAGGAGTTGTGGCAGCAATTTTCCACACCAGCTTAGAGCTCAGAGTTTTAATTCATTTCAAAGCCTGATGCTTAGCCTTGTTCACCCCAGCTGTAAAACTCAGAAACCAGTCTTACTTGTGATCATCTTTCGTAAACCTGGGCCTTACACAGAGCTTCTGACTGAATTCTCAGACTTTTTATCTGATTTAGTGCTCAGCTCAAATAAAAATAATTATTGTGGGTGATTTTAACATCCATGTAGATGTTAAACATCATAGCCTCAGCACAGCATTTAATCTGTTATTAGACTCAATTGGCTTCTGTCAAAATGTAAAAGAACCCACCCACCACTTTAATCACACTCTAGATCTAGTTTTAACGTATGGCATAGAAACTGAACAGTTGGCAGTGTCTCCTGAAAACCCTGTTTTGTCTGATTATTTTCTGATAACATTTAAATTTAGAAAAATTTATTGCATCTTTGATTACACTGATTACTCTTTAACTCAGTGATAAATCTCTGTCCTGACTCATCGAGTTTGGCCTCCCAGGCTCCCTGTGAGCAATTTCTTAATCGTTTTACGGGAAAAGTTCTATTACTAAAGGCTTCACACTCTCACTCTCTTGTGTTGATTCCTTTTCCGGTTTTAGGATGCATGTCGACCTTTTTCTCACTTTGAGCTGTTATCACTCCCCACTCTTAAGGGATTAATTGAACGATCGAGGAGCTCAAATTCTATGCATGATATCCTTCCATCCTGCATTATCAAGGAAGGTTTTCAGGTAATTGGGCCTTGCATCTAATTTTTAATAAGTGATGATGATAATAACCCTAACCCTAACCCAACAAAACACCAAAAAGAAAAAAACAAAACTTAGCTGACCTCTTACCGTAGAAAAACAAAAACAGGAGAAAAAGTCCCTAATCCTCAACTCAAAAAAATTACATGGGTGGCACCAACCTACTTACCTAGTGTTTCTAACAGAAAGGACTCTACGCGAGTAAGTGTATGGGGTCCCCAAACGTACCTAGTCCTCTTTACTCCCACCACAACCTTCAAACAAAAGAAATACACCAGAGGAGCCATGTGCCAAACAATTCTAAGCAAGGAAGAGAGCCCCCCAAGCAGCTTCAAGTGAGTCTCCTTATCAAGGTGTGCACTCCTGGTTTGTCCAATCAAAGCCTCCTTCCTCTAATTAGCTGGAGATCCCCAAATTGACACCAGCCTGCAGTCTGTGTACCTAAGGGAATGGCAAACAAAACATGCAGCCTGCAGACACGTAGCACACACCTATCTGCAGCTTCTCTCCTCATTTTATCCCCCCTAAAACCCCATTCACTTCTAGACTGTGTCAGCACCCAAACAGACAAAAAACAAATAAAAAAATCAGCAAAAATTTTTTTAAACATAAGAATATCATGAAGAACTAACAATATAGTATCCACAACTGCCACCGCACTAATGTCTACTAGCTGAACCAGACCCCATAGACATCAAGACCTTCCCACTCAGGTCCAAGACAGGGGGCGTTTTCACTGACCAGAGCAAACACCACCTACAGCTCTACCCAGAACATGGTGACCGATCCTGTTGTAGAAGCCTTACTAAGGCTCTCAGCTATGAAGGTGCTAGACAACCTACCTACTATCAAGGATTCAGCAAAGCCACCAAAGCCTCACCAGTGGGAAGGCTCCTGGGAAAGATGGAATTCCACCAGAAGTTTTGAAAATTTGAAAACAAGCACTGGTGCCCACAAGACATGAGGAATGCAAACATCATCACTCTGTATAAGAATGAAGTGAATCGCAGTGACTGTAACAGCTATCGCAGCATTTATTTAGAGTTTACCTAGAGTCTCAGCATGGCTTCAGAGCTGGCAGGGCTACCATTGACATGAGCTTCTCCTTACGTCAGCTGCAGGAGAAGTGTAGAGAGCAGCAAGTACCATTGTATATCGCCTTTACAAACCTGACAAACCTTGCTGAGCTGAGTAGTGGAGTGAGCCAAGGCTGTGTCTTCGCAATTTTGTTCTCCATACTACTGCAGTTCACTTTCACTGATTGTTCTGAAGGGATCTGATTTCACACTAGAGATGAGGGAAAACTCATCCGCAAGTTGCTGTTTGCGGACAATCCAGCATTTATGTCACACAGTGAGGCTAGTCTGCAGCAGTCATTCAGTTGTTTGATGCGCGCCTCCAAGAAGTTTGACTTAATAATCAGCCTGAAAAAGATAAACATCATGGCCCAGACATCAGCATCGACAACACAAATCTTGAGGTGCAAGACACTTTCACCTACTTGTATTCACCATGTCTAACTCCCTCTTTGTGGACATAGAAGTCAGTATCAGGATCGCCAAAGCTTCAGCCATGATGGCTAGACTGAACAAGTGCATGTGGAGCAATAGAAAGCTGACTGTGAACACGATACGCATCTGTCAAGCTTGCATACTCAATACATTATTATACAGCAGTGAGTCCTGGACCACATATGCCAGCCAGGAGAGAACGGCTTCTACCTCTGTTGTCTTAGAGGTATTCTGTGCATTAAGTTGCAGGACAGAGTATTATTATCATCAAGGAGTGAATCAAAAGGGCAGAGAACACCAGAAATATGCAGCTTGTTGACAGGAGAACTAAGAGGAAAGCAAGGGCAGCTACTGCTAGAGCACAACCTTCCTTTGTGCTTGAGCAGTAGCTGCAGCTGGATTCCATCACTGGATTCATGCCAACCAACAGTAGGGGAGCTGGGGACGGTGAGGATAGAGCTAATGAGGTGAATTTGTTTTTCAACAGATTTGACACTACAGTGAATGTTCACGCCCCTACAACCTCAGCTTTAGTCAGCCTGAAATCTAGAGCCACACCACTGTCTCCCTCTCTCTTCACATAGCACTGTTGCCTCCGGTGAAAGTACTGACACTCCTCCCCCACCTATCACCTCCACTCAAGACCAGGTTCAGAGGCAAATGAAGAGACTCCACACAGGCACGTCTGCTGGACCAGATGGGATGAGTCCCCGCGTCCTCAAGGCCTGTGCCCCCCAAGCTTTGTGGAGTTTTTCATAAACTGTTCATCATTAGTCTGCAGAGGGTCCCAGTACTGTCTCGTCCCTGTACCAAATGCCCAGTGGCCCCCAGGATTACAGGCCTGTGGCACTAACCTCCGACATCAAGAAGACCCTGGAAAGACTCATCCTGCACCAGCTCCGACCCATAATCAGACCACATCAGAATCCCCTTCAATTTGCTTACCAGCCCCGTCTCGGACGCGCCGGTGCGTCAAAATCACATGACTAATTTAAGAGGACACAGCTACAAGATGCAGCACGTCAGAGTTTTTTTGACTTGAGTCGAAAGTGGGGACTTCAAACTATATACCAGTTTTTGAATTGTGTCGATGGGCCACATAAAACCAGAGTTATGATAAAAAATACACGCGATGTTTTTTTCTGAACAAAACAGTGGCGTTTACAGCGGGAAGAACGATAAAAATGGCGTTTTCTACAGACAGCGCTAGCAAACACTCTCCGCTTGCGAGTGAAAAAAGAAAAAGAAAAAACACCCCTTCCCTACTGGTGTCAGAGTTTACCATGTCAGCCAATCAAAAAAATTATATGGCAACATGTGACATTTGGTTGTTTAGGGCAGCGGTCTCCAACCTTTTTTGCACCACGGACCGGTTTATGCCCGACAATATTTTCACGGACCGGCCTTTAAGGTGTCGTGGATAAATACAACAAAATAAGACTAGTACCAGTACCGAAAAAAAGAAAATTTATTCATAACACACGTGAAAAGACCCAGGAAAACCAGAGTTAAGGATAAAAACAATAACAAAATAACGCTGGAAACCGATAAAAACCCTGAAAACTATACATTTTACACCTGAGCCTCAACTCTCGCGGCCCGGTACCAAGCGACTCACGGACCGGTACCGGTCCGAGGCCCGGGGGTTGGGGACTGCTGGTTTAGGGAGAAGAGGAATTTTTAGTGGTGACACCCGCGACGGAAAGCGAAAAAAAGAGAGAGAGCGAGTTTTCATATGTGAGACATTAGTGACGTTTAGCGTGTTTGGAGGCTCTAGTTAGTTTGTTGTGTAGTTATTGTTTTGTATTGTGTGTCAGTTATACTGCTGAATTTCATATCTGCTCTAAAAAAGCCGTCAAAGGCAAATTCCAGTGTAAACGCTGTTCCCACATGGAAAACAGAACTGATCCACCTCCTGCTGTCAGACCTGCAGGGTTTAGGCCTGTGGTGTTCTCCTCTGTCTTATAGTGGAAACAAACTATTTTTTTGGACTGGCACAAATAATTTGTGTGCCGTCTTATTTGATGCAGCACACCTGATTGTTCTGTAAGTAGATTTAAATGGTTATATAAAAAAACGCCTGAGGCCTTTGGCTGCATTTTTAGGTACATAGTACCATATAACTTTGTTGTTTGCAAAACTTGTGCATATTTTTTAGAAATGTACAATTTCTATTTGCATTTCAAGTTATGAAAATGATTTGTTAAACATGTTTGTGGGTTTTACAGTAAAAAATATAATTTTTTGTCTGAATTTAGATCAACTGTGCTAATATAGTTTACCAAAATGAAAAAAATAACTCCAATTTCAGATATTTGAGGTTGTGGTGAAAATTATGATACCAAACAAGGCAAGAAAAACATATTTTAAAGGTGAAATATAGAGGTAAAATCAAAAGTAGTCAAAAACGGCCAATTATACCCTGGACCCCAGAGGGTTAAGGTGGTGTTGGAGAGGCAAATGTTGTCCAAGATAAAGACAATGTTAGATAATACCTCCCACCCACTCCAAAACATGCTGGCTAACCACAGGATCACACTCAGTGAGAGACTGAGATTACCCATAATGCACCACTGAGCGACACAGGAAATCATTCCTGCCTGTGGCCATCTCTCTGTACAACTCCATCTAATGTGTGTGTGTTTGTCTGTCTGTCCATTTTACATACATACATACCCAAATAAAGTAAGTACATGAGAGATTTCTGCACCCATCCTCATCAAACCCGATTTCAGTCAACCCTTCGTCGTGGAGGTGGACGCCTCGGACGCAGGAGTGGGGGCAGTGCTCTCCCAGCGACAAGGCGGTAAGCTTCATCCTTGTGCTTACTTCTCTCGTCGTCTCTCTCCTGCAGAGAAGAATTATGATATGGGGAACCGAGAGCTATTGGCCATCAAGCTGGCCCTTGAAGAGTGGCGTCACTGGTTGGAGGGAGCTGCCAACCGTTCGTGGTTTGGACGGACCACAAACACTTGGAATGCATCCGGTCTGCGAAACAACTCAACGTCAGGCAAGCTAGGTGGGCTCTGTTTCTCACCAGATTCCAATTCACAATCACATACAGACCCGGCTCTTGTAATGTCAAACCCGATACCCTCTCACGCCAAGTTGCCGCTTCCGAAGACGCTGCCCAGGACGCCCCCATTCTTCCTTCCACGTGTGTTGTCGGGGCCCTAACCTGGGAGATTGAATCAGCTATTCGAGAGGCCCAACGAACGGAACCGACCCTGGTATGGGTCCCCCGGGCCTACTCTTTGTTCCCGCTACTGTCAGATCACGAGTTTTGCATCGGGCTCACACCGCCAACTTCACCTGCCACCCTGGGGTCCACTGCATCATTACCTTCCTCCAACGCTTCGCCTCTTGGCCATCTTTAGCTAAGGACGTCCGTGAATACATTGCTGCCTGTCCTACATGCGCTCAAAACAAGAGCAGCAATCAGCCATCTTCCGGCCTTCTCCAACCTCTACCGACCCCTGGCCGCCCGTGGTGACACATTGCAATGGACTTCATCACAGGCCTCCCTTCCTCATCAGGTAACTCAGTCATCTTTACTATCATTGATTGTTTTTCGAAAGCTGCTCACTTTGTCGCCCTCCCCAAGCTCCCCACTGCTTCAGAAACAGCTCGACTCCTGACTAACCATGTCTTTCGCCTTCACGGAATCCCCACGGACATCGTCTCCTATAGGGGGCCGCAGTTCACATCACAGGTCTGGAAAGAATTCTGCAATGCCCTCGGAGGGCAGGTCGGTCTCTCCTCTGGTTTCCACCCTCAGACTAATGGCCAGACAGAACAGGCCAATCAGGAACTCGAGGCGGCCCTTCGGTGCTTGGCATCCACCAATCAGACAACTTGGAGTGAGCAACTCCCGTGGATTGAGTATGCCCACAATAGTCTTACCTCCTCAGCCACCGGGGTGTGCCCCTTCGAAGCATCTCTGGGCTACCAACCACCTCTCTTTCCGGCCGTCGAAGGTGAGCACTTTGTCCCTTCTGTTCAGCAGCATCTACAGAGGTGTCGATGTGCCTGGAGAGCCACCCCGGCAGCCCTTCTTCGCACAGCTGATCGCAATGAACCTTCATCAGAGCCTTCAGTTTTCAGGCCCCTCTTCTATGGAACCAGCTTCCAGTTTGGATTCGGGAGACAGACACTATCTCTACTTTTAAGATTAGGCTTAAAAC
>NW_005187420.1:5389097-5393103 GCF_000239375.1 Pundamilia nyererei
CTCTGTATCTATGAAGCGCCTTGAGGCGACTTATGTTGTGATTTGGCGCTATATAAATAAAATTGAATTGAATTGAATTGAATTGAATTGAATTGAATTGAATTGAATGAACGCCTGGCGGACCGTCACCGGACCCCCGCACCTGCCTACACCCCGGGACAAAAGGTTTGGCTGTTGACCCGATTTGTTCCGCTCCGGGCTGAGTCAAAGAAACTATCTCCCACCTTCATTGGTCCGTTTGTTATAGACTCCCAGGTTAACCCAGTTTCTGTCCGTCTCAAATTGCCCCGAAATATGCGGATCCATAACGTGTTTCATGTGTCTCAAATGAAACCCTGCCTGTCCAGTCCTTTGTGCCCTTCTTCCAGGCCCCCGCCACCCGCCCGGGTCATCGATGGCCACCCGGCTTTCATTGTCTCTCGGATCATGGACTTCAGGCGCCGGGGTCGTGGCCTGCAGTATTTGGTGGACTGGGAGGGCTACGGGATGGAGGAGTGGTCCTGGATTCCGCGGGCTGCCCTGCTGGACCATGGCATGGTGCGGGCATTCCACGAGGCCCATCTTGACAAGCCTGGGGGTCGCCGGGAGGATCCCGTTGGGGGGGTGGGTACTGTCACGGCCTGAGGGATCGGCGAGACGCTGATCGGCCGTTTCTGTCTTTTTCTCTCTTTCGTGCTCTCTTTTGTGGGTTCACACCCTCGGCCCACGCCCACGGAACAGAACACACCTGATGTCCATCAAGGTGAACGACATTTAAGCCAGGAGGTGACTGCTGGTCTTCGCTGGATTGTTGTCTGCCACACGTTAGTGAAAGTCGAACTTCAGCTCAAGATAAGTCAAGTGCCTTTTGTGAATATCGTTCTCATTCCTGTCTCCTTATCTACAGACCCCCTGGATTACCCTTCCCGTGTGAATCTGTGTCTCAAGTGTGAAAGAAGAGGACTGCCGTCATGTATGTGGAGAGTTGGAGAGCGAGTGATTCCCCCCTTGGATTTCCCTGGAGCCCGTCCCTCACATTTCTGTATATAGCACTACCCCGCACTCTCTGTATATACACTTTGGTGAACTCTGTAAATAAATCCTTGTGTTCAGCTGCTTCAGGAGTCCCGCGTTTGAGTCCCCTGCATTGAACCTTAACATAAATATGCCATATCTGAACATTACTCATCTACAGTCCATCAAAATCAGACTAACAACAATAAATATATTCATATGTGTGTCAGGGGTGTGGTCTTTGAAGGGTGGTGCAGCGGGCTCAATGGGATGGGGCAGGGAGACTGATGATGCACGCGGAGGTAATTTGCCTAATGAAGTCTCTCCCTTTCTTCAGTGACATCGGAGACAGGAATGAGTGGAATGTGAGATCTGCTTAAAATCGGACCAAATCAAGAACAAGTACTGAACCAAGTATTACCCGTCAGCAGAACGTGTGTGTGGGATCAGTTTCATTCACAATGTGAAAGACTAATATCTGTAAATTCTGAGAATTAAATAATGAAACACACACACTCACACATATGTATATATGTATATTCAAATTCAAATTTTATTTGTCACATACACAGTCATACACAGTACGATATGCAGTGAAATGCTTACACAACTGCTCGTGACCTAAAGAAAAAAAGGCTATGAATAAGACAGGAAATAAATATGAAAATTAAAAAGGGTAAATTTAACTAGGAAGGAATAAAATAAAATATAAAAATGAAAGTTAAAAATAAAATAACTGTACAACAACAAATTAGAATGAAGGGTAAATTTAACTGGGAAAGAATAAGATAAAATATATAAATTAAAGTTGAAAAAAAATAACTGTACAACAAAATACACAATACACAGTATAGACAATATGTGATTGAGAAACCGTATCACCTGCGGGAAGAAGCTCCTCCTCATTCTCTCTGTGTTGGTCGTCAGGGAGCGGAATCACTTTCCTGACCTCAGTAGTGAGAACAGTGCATTGTTGGGATGGCTGAGGTCCTTCACGATCTTCCTGGCCTTGGTCCAGCACCACCTGCTGTAGATTGAGTGCAGGTCAGGGAGCTCGGAGTGGATGGTGCGCTCAGCTGATCGCACAACCCTCTGTAGAGCTCATCTGTCCTGCATGGTGCTGTTCCTGAACCAGGTTGAGATGTTTCCCGTCAGGAGGCTTTCTATGGTGCACGAGTAAAAGTTCCTGAGCACCTTGGAGGGCAGTCAGAAGTCTCTCAAGCGTCTGAGGTGGTAGAGATGCTGTTGGGCCTTTTTCACCACGGTGTTGATGTAACAGGACCATGACAAGTCCTGCATGATGTGAACTCCGAGGTATTTGAAGCTGTCCACTCTCTCCACTGGGCACTCGTTGATGACAGGGGTCTGGTAGTTCCTCTCCTGCTTAGTGCTGAAGTCCACTATCAACTTCTTTGTCTCACTGACATTTAGAAGGAGGTTGTTTCTCTGGCACCAGTTCTCCAGATTCCTAATCTCCTTCAGGTAGGCCGTCTCGTTGTTATCAGAGATCAGGCCCACCACGACGGTGTCGTCAGCAAAGATGATGACTGTGGTGGAGCTGGTAGTGGCCACACAGTCATATGTGTACAAAGAGTACAGCAGGGGGCTCAGAACACAACCCTGGGGGGCTCCAGTGCTGAGAGTGATGGAGTCTGAGACATGTCCGCCCATCCTTACTGCCTGTGGTCTGCCAGTTAGGAAGTTGGAGATCCACTGACACATAGATAGACACACACCTTGCCTTGATGAGCTGAGTCCCAGGTGCTCCCGTTTGGTGGTGAGTGTGGAGGGAATTATGGCATTAAATGCAGAGCTGTAGTCTATGAAGAGCATTTTAACATAATTCCCCCTTCTAGTGTCCAAGTGAGTAAGCGATGTGTGGAGGAGATGAGAGATAGCATCGTCTGTGGAACGATTTGGACGGTAAGCGAACTGTAGTGGGTCCAGTGTGTCTGGTAGTGAAGAAATGATGAAGTCTTTGACCAGGCGTTCAAAGCACTTTCATCACTACTGAGGTGAGGGCTACAGGGCGATAGTCATTGAGAGAAGCAGGGTGGGGTTTCTTCGGGACAGGAACAATGATGGACTCTTTGAAGCATGTGGGGATCACCGACTGAGATAAAGAGATGCTGAATATCTCAGTGAACACAGGAGCTAGCTGGTATGCGCAGTCTCTGAGGATACGACCTGGGATGCTGTCTGGTCCTGCTGCTTTCCTGGTGTTCACTCTCTTGAATGCTCTCCTCACGTCATGCTCTGAGATGACGAGCACGTTTCCAGGGCTGGCAGTATCTTCCTGTCTTCAGCCATTAGCGCCGATAGCACTAGCATCGTTGGAGTCCTTAGCTGCAGCCTCGAAGCAAGCATAGAAGGTGCTCAGCTCGTCTGCCAGAGTCACGTCCGCGTTCGTTATACCGGTTGTTGGTGCTTTATAATCCGTTATTGTCCTTAGTCCCTGCCACAGGCTCCCAGAGTCACTCTGTTGCAGTTGTGACTCTAGTTTCCTCCCGTAGCGCTGCTTCGCCTCTTTCACCACCCTCCGCACGTTATATGACGCGGCTTTGTACGGGTCCATGTCCCCCGTAGCGAGTCCCGTGTTGTAGGCAGCGGTGCGGGATCTCAGAGCGTCG
The DNA here is from genome assembly GCF_000239375.1 of Pundamilia nyererei. Classification (NCBI taxonomy): domain Eukaryota; kingdom Metazoa; phylum Chordata; class Actinopteri; order Cichliformes; family Cichlidae; genus Pundamilia; species Pundamilia nyererei. Next base: position 5,392,721 of record NW_005187420.1, read on the forward strand.
CGGATGGTTTTATCCACCCACGGCTTCTGGTTGGGAAACGTTGTGATAGTCTTTGTCTCCACGGTATCATCCGCTAGTTTCCCGAATAATCCCACAACCACCTCGGTAAACACGTTGATGTCATCATCAGAGCTGTCTGCGTCGTCAAGTGCTTCCTGTAACGTGGCCACCGATTGGTCCGTCCAGCACGCGACCTTCCTATGAACCGGAACTTCCTCTTCCAGCCTTTGTTTGTATTTTGGCATGAGGAAGATGGCGGCGTGATCGGATTTGCCAAATGGAGGGCAAGATTGTGCCTTGTAGCCGTCCTTGACCGTAGCGTAGCAGTGGTCCAGTGTCCTTTCACCCCTGGTGGGGCAGGTGATGTGTTGATGAAAGTTCGG
>NW_005187420.1:5395030-5397026 GCF_000239375.1 Pundamilia nyererei
ATGACAAATTAAAAAGGCATGAAAATTTTTTTTTGTATCGAAAAAATATCGAACCGTGACACCAAAGTATCGAACCGAACCGAACCGTGAATTTTGTGTATCGTTGCACCCCTAATATATATATATATATACATAAATTTTTTTGGGGGGGGGTTGTTTTTTTTTATTTTAAGAGACTGAATTTACCATTTTAATTATTTCATAACTTTCCCAAATAACTTTCAAAAAATCAGCTAATTAAGTAAATTTTTACATTTCAACATATTTACAGCAGAATTTCAATGACAAAAGCAGCATTTACACAGGCTTTTTCGTCGTTTTTGATTTTTTGATTCACGTTCTTTGTGCTTCTTTGTTTTTCATGGTTTTTCTAAATTGAAGCATTCAATATTTCATATATAAAACTACTTTTATTTATTTGAAGGTGAAGATCCTGGAAAAAGACTGTCGCTGGTATTTTACTGTGTGTAGCATTCAGATTCATGTCTCCTAGTGTTTGGCCACTAGACTTTCAGTCTGTTTCAAAATAGAGAAAAGGAGAAAAGTTCAGAGACAGTGCTGATGTGTCCTTTAAATGTCAGTAACTATAGGAACTGTAGGTCTCCAGGTATTACATGAAACCAGCTCAGTTGTTGCTTTTATAACACAGATCTGTTTCCTTGTGCACTCTTCCCCCTGCTGGTGTAAAACCATAACCGTGGGACTTAACCATATGTTGTGTACTCATTAACATATTGATATCTTTTATATATAATTCATGAGAACATGTTTTCAAATTATTATTCAAAATAAGCTGTATTTTGAAACGTGTTCTCCATTTTTCTGTTTCTTGTTTATTCTCTGTGAAGGGATTCAAACGAGTGAGCTACATTATGAGAGATCGTTTTATGAGTAGGTAGGTTATGAAATGATAACTTTGACACAACGCTGCTGAATGGGAAATATTTTTAGCATAATTATTCTTAGAAATGCACTGCAGTGTTTCTGCTAGCGTGTCATTAGAACATATCCTCAAAAAAAGAACAATTTTCTATCAGGATGGGACTAGGCAAGACACAGTGTCTTTGCTTTATACTTCTCCATGTTAAAACTCTTTAAAATATATCCTCTTAAAAAAGAAATACTGAAAACTACTGTAAAGATTTTTAGATAGATGGATGGATGGATAGGTGACAGTATAATTAGGTGAAGGACATGTTTTGGATGAAGAAACAAAGGCAAAATGCTTTAAAATCGGTTTAATGAGAAATAACAAGAAGACAGTGATTTTTTTGACAATGGCTATTAAGAATTAATCAGGGGAGTACTCAATAACTTATCGAGCTTTCCAAAGCCGTCCATTAATTTTTGAACCTTTCCATCCGAATCCATTATTTGCATAAATTAAAATAAAATTTCTAAATAATGTGTCAGCTGGGTGACATCGAAGACTTTTTTTGGACAAGGCTGATGTTATGTGTATGAAAACTGTATGAATTGATTTCATTCCATAAAGTATACTTCTGAGGATTCAGTTACTGACACATTTATTCATTAACTATTCAGTTTAATAAAAGAAGTCAATATTTTGTAAGTACGTTTGAAAATGCTAAACTTGTCTTCTTATCTTGCATTTTTCCTTATCTTTTTCTTATCACTAATCAGTCCCTAAGATCTCACCAATGCATCTCAGTCAGGTTGAGGCCTGGACTTTTACTGGAACATTGCAGCAGCTTAATTCTTTTCTTTTTCAGCCAGTCTGTTGCAGATTTGATGCTATATGCTTGAGATCACTGTCCTGCTGATTACCTGTTTTGATCCAAGCTTTAGCTGTGGCCTCGCATTTGACTGTAGAATACTTTGGTATACAGAGGAGTTTGTGGTCCACTCAGATTATCATCCCTTACTGTTGTGTTGACAGGTCAAATCAAATCAAATCAAATCACTTTTATTGTCACATCACATGTGCAGGTACATTGGTACAGCACATGTGAGTGAAATTCTTGTGTGCGAGCTT
>NW_005187420.1:5398413-5399624 GCF_000239375.1 Pundamilia nyererei
GGTATGACTTGTATTTCCAGATTTTGGGAGTTGTACAGCCTATGAAGTTTCAGGTTTGTGTACCATGCCTAAGTAAACATCCATAAACTGCAGGAGACTGTAAAACAACCTCCCTGCAGAGTGCTGGCAGTTCATTTAACTTGTGAACATCCAGCACTTCTAGTCAGGCTGTATTTGAGCCCCATGCTAACCAAGTAAAGCCTCCATTTGAAACCATGTGTCATACACACATTTTAGCCTTTGGTTCTTCAGTTTTATATTTGAATACATCAAACAGGTAAAACATTCCTTACAAAGAGATAGATGTGAACACATTAGTGGACACTAGGGGTGGAGCCGAACCCGAATATGGTATTCGGAAAGGCACGAATATTGCGTTTTTTATGAATAATTATTTCGAACAAATACTTTAAAAAATATTTGTATTCAGAAACAAGAAAAACTTTATATCAAAAAGCTGAGTTTCCTTATTAGACCGCAGTGCATGCCTGGATGAGTAAGTGAGTGACGTGTAAAAGGTGAATGACAAAGGCTGCTCCACACAGCAACAGAGAAGGCTCGGCTGAGTGATAAAAAGCTGAACTGCATCACTATTTTTGTTGAATAGATTTTTTTGTACCTTAATTGGGTTCCAGAGGCAGTCTCTAACTTTTGCAAAAATTGGGAGATTAATCAATTAAGCTGCATTATTGATGTCTGCAGTCGGGTGCTCTCATGTTCGCGCTGTTTATGTAGCTCTGTTAGCTCGGTAATTTAGACCAGGGGTCCCAAACCCAAGGCCATGGACCGGTACCAGTCCGTGAGTCGTTTGATACCGGGCCGCGAGTGTTGAGGTTCGGGTGTGAAATTTACAATTTTCAGGGTTTTTCCCATGTGTTGTCAATCAATTTTATTTGGTACCGGTACTGGTTTTACCTTAAAGGCCGGTCCGTAAAAATATTGTCAGACATAAACCGGTCCGTGGTGCAAAAAAGGTTGGGGACTGAATTTAGACAATAGGCTGTTACGGCCCTAGCAGTGCCTCCTCCTGAAGGTGCCTGTGTGGGCGTGTCCCACTACCTCTTCTGCCTGAGGTGCCACCTTTCCCTTTTACACAGCTGACTCGCGTCAGTAATCAAGGAGATTTAAGCCCAGGGTAAGGTGAGCTCTGGGCCAGGGTGCGGTTACAGCTAGTGAGCTGTGTGTGTGTGTGTGTGTGTGTGTGTGTGTGT
>NW_005187420.1:5412781-5420749 GCF_000239375.1 Pundamilia nyererei
CTAATTTTTGCGTCATAACTTTTGCACTGTCCACTTCCTGCTGTGACAAAACAAATTTCCCACGTGTGGGACTAATAAAGGTTATCTTATCTTATCTTATCTTATCTCACCGCCTAGACCCCTCAGGGGAACGTAACAAGGCTGTTAACAGAATAATGTTAAAATTCGGTTTAAAATGATAAAACAATGCTTGTGCAGTTGTGCTAAATTGTATGCACTTGTGGGAGTTAGATGGTACATATAAGTTACTCTCTTTTGCAGACAGCAAGATATGGGCTATAGGGTAGCAGAGCTTCCCGTTGCCCATTCACTCATTAACTTAGCTGAAATTCTCCACATGTATTTGGTCAACGAAATGGAAAAGAGTGTTGCTGCTGCTGAGCCACCTCTTGGTCTTCCACCAGCCAAAACAACTTGATCAAGTTCTGTGTGGAGGCATTTTACACTCAGTGCTGCAGATGAAACCAAACGGATATGTAATGTGTGCAAAAGTCAGATCAGCACTTAAAGCCTCTTATTCCTGGTACTGTCTGCCAACTCCCTCACAAGCACCAACACATCATCACAGCCATGTTCTGCCCGTGCAAGTCAGTTTAAATGTCTGTTCAGTGTCGTCCAACAAGGACGGGTGGTGGTGGGGTTCATGATGTTAACAGTGGTATTTTATTAGTTGTTGGTTTAACCATGGATGAGTCAATGGCTGTTGTTATTTTCTTTTCAATGACGTTCCTTGTTACATGTTCATAGCTGGATTTATGCAAAAACATCAACTAATATTTCATATCCATAATTATTATAATGGATATAATTAATTAAATACAAATGCATTTCCCCCCTCAACAAATACAAATACCGGCTGCTATGCACATCTCTAGTGGACACCCACTTGAGGTTTAGAAGTGAAAAAGAGGAACGCTACCACAGTGATCCATTTTTAACCCTGTAAGACCCAACACATCAACAAATAGCCCGAAAATTCTGATTTTTTGGAACTGAGATGTTTATTAGCCCTTAACAAAATGCAATTTTTAATTTTTTTTTTTGCTACATCATGTTGTGTATGATATATTTTTATTATATTTGTATTATATATTTATTTGTATCACATTCGATACATTGGGCATTTTTGGCAACTTTTGTTAACAACCATGTTAATTTTAGACAAAAAAAAAGAGTTTTGTCCATAACATTTTGAAATTATGGCAAGTATTGATCATGTCTACGACAGAGGTCTCAGAAACTCATATCAAATATGATACAAATGCTCTTCTGAGGTTATTATGGCAGGAACTGAATGCAAACATATGTGCATCCATGCACACACAAGCATAGATCAGTGTAAGGACTATCTCCTTGGGGCTAAATGTTCTTAAAGGGAAATGAGAAAAACATTCAGTTTGTCTTTTTGAGTTGTGTATTCTTTGTTTTCGCTCTTTTCTTTCTTTCTTATGTTCCTCCTCTTTGTGTGTTCACTTTGCTCTCTGTTTCTTCTCCTTCCTTCTTATTTCCTATCCGTCCTCCCTCTTTCTGCTTCTCCTCATCATCAGCTGCGTCTTTCACTGTGTTCAGAGTTACAGAGTTAGAGTTGCAAAGAGAAGAGGAGAGAGAAGAGGCCCTTTATTAAACCTGCTGCTAATTGAGATAGCACGAAAATAATGTGGAGTGACACTTTAATGAAGACATGTTACGTGTTACCACTACTTTCTTCCTCCTGCTGCAGAGAGGAAGAGGAGGAGGAGGTGCAATGAAGCTAAAGAAAAGGGGAGGGATGAGGAGACCATGAAGAAAGATCGAAGGAGGGTGAAACTCAATGGTTTTATTGCAAAAAGAAAAAATAAGAGAAGTGATAGTGGCTCACATCTCCTGCTGTAATAGGTTTTCAGAGGCATGTCAAAAGTAGAAGTTAAACAGAGTTATAGGCAGGGATATTGTTCTATCACGTTAAAACCCAATTATGTTTCATCGGGACGACTGCACTGCTCATGCTTTGGTTTTGTGAAACATGCCTGAGTGTTTGCTCTGCACAAATGCAGAAAAACAGTCAGACCAACACAAAGAGCACGACTAGATGACAGACTCCCCTGAGATTTTCCTTCTATTTAGTTACCATTCTCAGAAACCGGCACCAGATGACAAACATTGGATTTGTTTGGTGGAGGGTGGTGATCGGCATTATGAAGAAAACTCTGTTTCCATCATAAGTCAGTGCAATCAACATCAGGAGGATAATAAAAGCTGGCTTTTGTTTTTTTGTTATGTTGCATTAAACCACGATTTGTGAGGAGATTAAATAGTGTGTTAATTCTGAGAGGATTTTAATGAGGTGAGCTTGTGCTTGGATCTGACGTATAAAACATGAGACATGATGTCTGATAAAATATCACAACACACTGATTTTATCTCAGGAAACAAACACACACAAATCACAGTTTCTGGTTAAATAAAGTTAAAAAAAATAATTAATATACTACGAGCTTAATGTGGAGAAATAGATATGATATCAGAATATCAACTAATTTCTGACTAATACTTGTCATGGGTCACAAAGGTGGACTCAAAATCACCAACTCAATCTCACACTGCAGGGAGAGCATTTATTAATAGAGGTTAAGAAGGCACAGGAGAAAATCTACCTGAGGATTTTGGGTAACTTGAGGAGAGACCGAAACGCGCTTAACTTGGAGATGGAGGTAAATGAATACTTGGACAGAATAAAAACATTGAACATCACTTTGTCAGAGTTACCATGCCTCATAGGACCAACTGTTTACCGCTGCACGCTCAAGTCAAGTCAATTATCCTCAGGTGTGCCGGGGAAACCCTGCGTGCCACAGCCAAGCCCAGCAATCCATCTGCTCGTAAAGAAAATTACAACAAAATGAAATCAAAAAATCCCAGCCAGCCCGGCTCCGAACAAAAAATAATTTTAAAGGCTGCGTTACTAGAGTAGTTAAGGACATCTCAATAAAGGAAGATGATCAATGAACAATACTTGTTCTAATTAAATTCTGATTTATAGCAGAATTATATAAATAGCAGAAGTTTATATTTTTCATTAAGTCAACTTTGTCCTTTTTTCCAAAAGTTGATGCAGTGGGAGAAACTTTTCACCACTCATCCAAGTGACTTTTTCAGTCTCAGCTGACTGAAGGTTTCCCCAACCTTATAAACAGTACATTTGCATAATGACTGAAACCAGCACCACTGAAGGAACATTGGGCTGGGAGGTCAGTTCCTTCATCATAATTATGCAAATTCTCATCAACTTTTGCAGATTTACTTACCTGGATGATTGAGGATGCATCAACATATTTGTCCTTTTTTGACTTACTGAGTGTATAACTGAAAAAATATTGTTCCATACAGACCATAAACATCCAAACAATAAATAGTGTCCCTTTCTTTTTCAAATTAGGTAGGAAGTGTAATTTTATAAATAGCACTGTCTAGATTTCTGCCTCTTATCACATGGCTGATAAAGACCCATTTTCCAAAAATGTTGAGTTTTTAGATACCTGCTACTTCAGTTCAGTAACATCCAATTAAAAAAATATAGTATTTTACCAAATTCTGCAGCTCAAACTTTTTGAACAGTCTGTTAGTACAATAATCTCACAGAAGCCATATTATTGGTCAGATAATGTCATTGAAAATGCTCCAAAAGGCTTCAACAGCACAAACATGGTCACGAGATCCAGTTCAGGGACTGAGGTGAAGCCTAGCAGACAGCTAGAAGCTACAGCCACCTGTAAACCAGAGGCCACACCCTTAAAATGCAAACTTGAAGCACAATGCAGTTTAAACAGGTGAGTTTTAAAACTTTCTAAAAATTATCTATAGAGACCAAATAAGTTTGTGTGTCAAGCTGTAAACATGCTCGTTTTTGCTGTAATGTTTTACAGTTTTTCTCAAATGCTAAAACACATTTCATAAACGTTTCCACCATGTTCCCCAATGTCTAAACACAACACCCTCTTCTAACACCTTCCCACTGCAAAACTCAAACTTTCACACCAAAAGAGCAGCTCGAAGCTTTCAAAAATGTAAACACTATACACATCATTACACACTACAGCAAAACAATTGAAGACACAATGCTCGATTTGTGAGAAGGTTCTTTGTTTCATAACTGCCAATGCATATTTTTAGAAACTATACAGTAACGGATCGTCGTAGATCTCTGCAGAGGATTAGGCATTTCGATTTGTGAGTTTCATATGAAGAGTATAAATCTATAGAAAATCCTGCGTGTACGTACACTACTGTAACACAGCTCAATACAACAACAGAATCTATTGCACACATCAGTACTCTTGACAACACGATCAGGGTGTGAAGTTTTTAAGTTATTCACACCACACACACACCACAATCATTGTGCGGCATCATGTGGCTGAGCTGCATCGGGCCACATCACCTCATCCACATCCCAGGCTATATTGTCTCTTGCCAGGCACTGCGGGAAAAACGCCCTGGAATGGCGAATCCATCCTTGGAAGACCTCCGCTGGGATGTGAATACAGGCCAGCTCCATTGCCCTTAGGAGGTTCTCTCTTGTGTATGGTTGTCTGTCATAAACCTTCCATCTCCACGATGAGAAGAACTCCTCTATAGGGTTCAGGAAAGGGGAGTAGGGTGGCAGACAGACGTTTAAAAAGTGGTCACTGTTGGTGGTGAACCACTCTCTGATTTGGTTTGTTCTGTGGAAGCGGACATTGTCCCAAATGATCACATAAATGTGATGTGCGGGCCCAGGATGGTGTTGTTGGTGGTCCAGGAGGATGTCTTCTAGGAAGGTGAGGAGACGCTGGGTGTTGTAAGACCCAAGGACAGCATGCCGGTGGACAAACCCCTCCGAATCCATGGCCGCACAAAGGGTAATATTACCCCCCCCCCGTTGGCCAGGGACCTCAGTGATGGCTCTTTGGCCAATGATGTTATGGCCTCTTTGCCTTCATTTCTGCAGGTTGAAGCCAGCCTCATCCAGGAAGAGGTACTCATGAGGTCTGGCCATCGCATCCAACTGTAATATCCTCTGTGAAAATGTGAAAGTGCACAGGTGTTCAGAACAACAGTCAATCAGGTAGCACAGGATTGTCCAGAAGTAATGTAGGCCACTGAGCAACACAGTATGTCCACTAACTGTACTGTGAACATGGATGTATACTTACTTGCACATACTCATAACGTAGGTCTTTGTGTCGCGCAGAGTTGCGCTCAAAGGGAACCCTATAGACCTGTTTCATCCACGTGTTTTGGCGCCGGAGAACTCGGTCTATTGTGGCCAAGCTGACATCGTCAATGCTCTCAAAGTTGACATTATTGGCAATGACTTTGTCTCTGATCTCCCGGAGTCTGATGAGGTTGTTCCCACGAACCATATCCACAATGAGGGTTTCTTGTGCCGCTGTAAATATGGCAACCCCCCCCCCCCTCTGTGGCATTCTTTCAACTCTAAAGAAAGAAACATGTGTTGTCAATTGACATGTGTTACAATACAGTCACAACTGATTTGAAACTAATAGACTACTTTCACAGGTTTGTAAAACTGTATTGTGAGAAAGAAAGCAATCGAGTACAATACCTGTTGTGTTGTCTGAATGCCCTGATAATGGTGGCCACGGTGAACCTACTTAGGTTTGGATGGACTCAGCCATTGTCATGCCATGGATAATGACACGTCAATGACTGTTGCTTGCATGTCGTCCTTAATGACGGTGCGAGGTTGTCTTGCTCTCCCTCCTGGACCTTCTCCTCTCCCATGTTGGCCTCTTCCTCCTCTCATTTGAACTCCTCTTCCTCGTTGGCCTGCTCCTCTTCCTCCTCTCATTTGAACTCCTCTTCCTCGTTGGCCTGCTCCTCTTCTTCCAGGGCCAGCTCTTCTCGCTCCTCTGCATCGAATTCCTCTTCCCCTGACTCTGCCTTCATCCATTGTGTTTGTTTGGAATCTTCAGCATGCTGTGCACTCTGAACTTGCTTTTATACATGTGGTCACAGCATTAGCAACAGGTGTCTTCAATTTTGAGTCGTTGTGTGTAATGAATGACGCCAGGTGTGTTCATTGTGTTCAAATATTGCTGACTGTGGCAAGCATTTTGCATCAAATGATCTTTCATTTGAGAATATGAGCAGAGTTCTTTTGCAACTTGTGTTTTAGCAAGGAAAGCTGTGTTTAGATTTATGACAATGGAGGATTGTGTTCTGTGAATTGTGTCTTCATGTGACGTGTTTATGATATTGGTAAATGATGGCTAGATTTAGAAAATGTGTTTAGACAAATGGTCATTTGGTTTAGAGGATTGGCTTTTGTGTTTTAGCATTTGAGAAAAACTGTAATATGGGAATCTATGGGGACTGACTCACTGCTGGACATCAGAGGACCTGCAATTTTTCAAGTCAAGTCAAGTTTTACTATCAACCCAGCAATATACACTCAAGTATACAGTGGAAAGCATACAGTGGGAAATATCGTCCTCCTGGATCAAAAGTACAAACTGTAAAAATAAAATGAAAAAATTAAAATAAAATAAAAAAATCAGATACATGTATACAACTATACAGAAATAAGATAAACTAAGAATAAGTACAACAGTATTGTACTTGAATAGAAATAGAGAAAGAATAGAAAAGAATGAGAATAAATAAATACAATAGTATACATTGGTACACTGCCTAATACAGAGTTGAACAGTGCAATACAGAATAGTGCAAGTATTGCAAGTGAGAGGAGAGTGTTATGTAGTTCAAGAAGTGTGTGGAGAAGAGACTCCAGTGTGGCGGAGGGCAGCGTGGTTTTCAGGAGCTGGATTGCTTGGGGGAAGAAGCTATTGGACAACCTTGCCGACCTGCTCCTGCAGAGTCGTCTTCTGGATGGAAGGGGAGTAAACAGTTGGTGGGAGGGGTGATATGGGTCAGCCACGATGGTAGTGGCTTTCTGAATACAGAGTATTCTGCCCTCCCTGTACGTTGATGCCCAGTTTGGCAGATAGATAAACAGTTCTTCAAAAGGAGAGGCAGAGGCTTCCAGTTCTCATTGCAGGGTTTATTTATCTCCCTAATGAAAGCACTGTAAAACTACAAACATAAGAAAAGCATATTAAAACATACATTTGGAAAATAATATATTTCTCACATTACAAAGTACAGACTGAAGGCTTAGCAACTTGAATTATAGCTGGTATAACCAAGAAAAATAAATTAAAACATGTTAACTCCAAATCCCGCTAGCTTGATGCTAACACATAATGGAATTTCCTATTGACATGCTAACACAATTAGCATCGGCAGTGCAGCTAACATGCCGGCTTCAAATTTGAGAGTCAACAACCCATGTTGTGCACTGTGGCACAACAGCTTGGCTCAGGGAGATCTTAAAGATGTTTCAGCAGCTTTGCGTAGGTTTCCTGTTCAAGAGATTCTCTGCGAATGTGGCTGGGAATCCAAACCAACATGGATTAGAAGGCCCCAAACAAGAAGCTAGCACGGAAAATCACCCCCTCGCCAGACAACCAAGTGCTGTCCATGACCATGGCCAGTGCCAGAAGGACTCTTGCTAAAGTCAAAGTGATCACTGATTTTCTTTGATGGTCAGTGGTCGCCACTTCTCTGAAGACGCTCCATTCTGTGTGCAGTCCTGCAGGGCTTCAATAGCTTCCCCTGGCCATGTTCTGACCGGTTTTGTCACAGGCTTCAGCAGTATATTTATGTTGTAAGGTAGACCCTACAATAATACACACCGCTCATTATATCGCACTCTGCTGTGATATAATGAGCGGTCACAGTCACGTAGCTTTCCGTTGCCCTGGAGCTCCACCCATTTGTAGTAGTTGGGCAACAGAAGATGCCAGGGACAGTTCAGCCATAACTTTAAACTTTTCCTGCTCATACATGCTTGGAACGATCTTGCCACTAAAGTGGACGCGCAACGGGATATCATAGCGTGGCTCAAGCACGTTCATCATAGTTTAA
>NW_005187420.1:5421513-5426909 GCF_000239375.1 Pundamilia nyererei
GTAAAGTAAATCCGTTGGGCATCTTTCTTTGCCTTTAGACAACAATTCTGATGGCAAAAGAGCCAAACGGGACAGGCCAAAAAGAAAAAAAAAAAAAGAGCCAAAAAGGACAGGCAAAACCCCCCCCCCAAAAAAACTATCGCTTGAGAGACCTACCACGCGCACCATACACATACTTTTTTTTCTTCTTTTATGAATCTTCGGATCACGTGCGTGCCGAACCATGGAGTGGGATCGGTTCGGATTACGGATCAACCGTGATCCATTGCACCACTAATGTAAACACACAGGCCGCCGCCATGTAGCCCTGTTAGCCTAATCTTTGGTAAATATTTTAAGACTGATGAATGCAGTATATATTTGTACATATGTTTTATTTGAACAGCCTTTCTGCATTGTCATACAGTAAAGGTTACAGGAGGGCAGGAATCACAGTTTTTCCTGCCAGAGTCTGTTACCTCTGTAACTGAGCCAGGGTTAGGCCTTATATCCTGAAAGTTGCCTTCATCCCAGGGTTACAAATAGTTTGTAGAGTGGTTGTTTATGACTGTCAAAAAATCAAAGCCACATGTTACAAATCTAAAAACCCCAGAGCCAGAAGACAAATTATAGTAAAGTATTTGGCAATTACATAGATACTACACATACTTACATATCAGGGAGTACTCATCAGTTATAAAACAAATTAATATACTTCTTTATTTGTCTGCATGCTCCTTCAAATGTGGCTCTTTGTGCCCATTAGATTTTCAGTCTCACTTTTGGAAAGCTTGTCTGTGCTGCTCTGCTGCAGGTTCAGGCTGATGAAGCTTTAAATGTCAGTTAAAATCTACACACACACTAATCGAGCCCATCCCACTGCTATGTGTGTGAAATCACATCTGTAAATGGCAGAGGAAACAAAGTTATTATGACCTTCTCTCTCTCTTTAATTTCTGTGTCCTCCAGTGTGATGGTAAAAAATGAGGCTCCTTACGCTGCAAGCTGCAGCTTTTTTGATTGAAGTGAGTGATTTTCCTCAGCCGCACACCTGCGTAAAACAGATGATAATGCTGTTGGAGTCATTTACTGTGACTTTACTAAGATGAATTTGAGCAGTGCTTTCTCATCATGCAAATGTGGCTGCACTGGAAAACCTCTTCTCTCTCTGGGGAGAACTATTTTTACAGTATTACAAAGAAAGATCATCCATAACCGAGTGATACGAGTCTTTATCGCTAAATGTAAACTCGCCCTTTACTACCAACATGACTGTAAGAATTATTTGCTCTGGGTGTGACACTATAGTTAATATCATACTGAGCTTTGCAGGGCAGAGAGCTGCAGTGCTGCCATGGAGCCATGGCTAGATTGATAGGAACACATCATGGTTATTGGACAGTCTCCACTGTCACATTGCCTCTAGCTTAAATGTCGCCGTCTCTTTCTCTGTCGATCTGTTCTTCCAGTATTTTCTTTCTATCCTTCTCCCCCTCTAATAGCCCTTTATTTCCTCTGCCCATTGCCCCTGCAGGCCACATGTAATACTCTGAGTGACCCGACTGGCTGGGAATACACCACATTTTTTATTTCACACACTCACACACATACACACACACACACGAGAGAAAATACTGGTCAGCCACATAGGTCTTCTACTGCCACTAAATGTCACCTGACTCAGGTGGAGACAGGTTCAGTGAAAGGGCTACAAACTCTGCCTCAGATGCGCAAAATAAATGCACAGCCTGCACTGAGCATTAAAGGATTCGAACGAGACTGTTTAACTCGTGCCGTGAACCCTAAACGTCTGGCTGGTGTGTCACTTTTCAGGGTCTTCTTATCTATCATTAAATGGTAAACCATATCAATTAACTTCCAACAATTCTTATTTAAACAGGAGTTACAGCCCAAGTTAAAAAGGGGTATATATAACAGCATGAAAACAGTCCAGTTAAAGGTTTTGATTGTGAGAGAATACACATACCTGGCAAGTACGTAAAATAAATAAATAAATAAATGAAATTTTTTTGTAGAGAATCTTGTGAAAAAAATCTAAATTAAATCTCAGATTTTATATTCAAAATAAGTTGTGTTTCTCTTTTAATACAAAGAAGTGGCTTGTTGCTGCAACATTTTTGCCTATGCTGGATTATAGAGATATTCTATATATGAGTGCTTCTGCTCAATGTCTTTGAATGGTTGATACTGTGTATCATGCTTCTCTGAGGTTTATTACTAACTGTAAATCTCAGACTCGCCACTGTGCGTTATACTCTCAGGTAGGACGGCCTGCTTTGGAAAGTCGGAGGAACTCTCATCTATACAGTTTTATATATAAGGCAATACTTGGGTTGCTACCTTCTTATATATGTTCCCTGCTTGCAATGAAACATGCTAGTCGGTATACTCTTTGTCTGCATGGTTACTTGTTGCTTCTGTTTCATTTGCCCGAACTGAATTTGGTAAAAGAGCTTTTTTCCATTTAACACCCTTGGCTTGGAACAAACTGCAGAACGACTGGAAAATGACTGAATTCATTTCATTAAGTGCTTTTAAATCTAAATTAAGAATCCTTGAGGCCAAGTCCACAACATGCAACTGTTTCAATTAGATTGATTGTCATTTTAACTGATTTTTAATTTTTCTTGGAATTTTATTGAATGTTGTTGAACTTTATTGAATTTTATTGAATTTTACTTACTTTTTTATTTTATTTCTCAATTGTGCTAATATAGTTTTCCAAAATGAAAAATTAACTCAAATTTCAGATATTTGAGGTTGGGCTGAAAAAAATGATACCAACCAAGGCAAGAAAAACAGTTTATAAAGATGAAATATAGAGGTAAAATCAAAAGTACTCAAAAATGGCCAGTTATACCCTGGACCCCAGACGGTTAAATAGTTAAAAGTTGACATGTAAATAGTAGGGGTGGGTTTTAATAATCGATTCATCGATTAAAATCGATTCTGGCAAGGCTGGGATGGTCAATTTGGTAAAGTAAATCCGTTGGGCATCTTTCTTTGCCTTTAGACAACAATTCTGATGGCAAAAGAGCCAAACGGGACAGGCGCAAAAAATAAATAAATAAATAAATAAATAAATAAAATAAAATCGATTCTGGCTTGGATAATGTGATATTGATTCATTAAAATCCTGAATCGATTTTTTTTTATATAAATGTATTTTGCCCAAAATTCCAGAATCTCAGGTGAAACTTCACAAAATTTCAACAACCACCAAACAGCTAAAACAGTAAATGAGAGCAGGTACACGGCTTCTGCACAAAGACGTAAACACAAAGCGCGGACCCGCGGATCAGAATCAGTGAGATGTCGCCTTTCTCACCCGACGGCACGGACACGGTTGGGGCTGAAAGCCGACAGCTCGCCGATTCTGATGTTTCGGCGGGTCCGCGCTTTGTATTTACGCCCTTTTTGCGCTGATTCTAAAGCTGTTAGTTTGATCTCTCTCCAAACAATATTGACTGAACCAGCAGAATAAGATCCAAACTACGCTTCTCATAAACATGAATTCACTCTGACTTTTGCTGTTTTGCTTCCACCACAATAATATCACACTTCATGCACAGCTCTCTCTCTCTCTCTCTCTCTCTGTCTCTGTACTTCAAGAACAGTTTCTAAACAGTCTAAAAATCTGTTTTCTGCATTATTCGCTTGCTTGTTATGCACAAGTCTACCGTTGTTTAGAGCGCTGTCGGCAGTTGTTTTTTTTCCCTTTTACTTACTTCTGAAAAGAAAGCCTCATTTCTGCTGTTCAACAGACTTCTGAACAAATGTAAACTTTTTAAAACTATGCAAAATGCTGTGTCTGTAATAAAACCGCTGTAACTTCAGAGGTAACGTTCATATGTTGATTAATGGTTTTCTTTAGTTTTTGATGTACTGCAGAATATTTTTATAAAATCCAGGCCAGGAAAATCACCTTCATGTTTTTCTGTGTTTTATCTTCAGCTACTTTGACACAAAGGCATCTGCTGTGATGCTCACACCTTTGATAAAGTCTGGAAAGTGTCAGCTCCCTTTTTATAGATACGAAAATATGTAAATGTACTGATCTGAATTATAATATTGCTGACTGTCTGAGGCAAAATTTCCCAGATTCAAATCGAATTGAATTGAATCAAATTGAATCGAATCGTGGATCGACTCGATTCAGGACCTTGTGAATCGGAATCGAATCAATTCTAGAAATCAGTAATGATACCCAGCCCTAGTAAATAGTTGGTTTTTGTATTATATTATTTAATATTCTATGTGGAGTGAATAAAAAAAAGTATATTTACGGTGGCTGCTAGAGACAAAGCACATACAAACTCCGAAGCGTCTACAAACCCCGAAGCACATACAAACCCCGAAGCATCTACAAACTCCAAAGCACGTACAAACTCCGAAGCACGTACAAACT
Source organism: Pundamilia nyererei (assembly GCF_000239375.1). Lineage (NCBI taxonomy): Eukaryota > Metazoa > Chordata > Actinopteri > Cichliformes > Cichlidae > Pundamilia > Pundamilia nyererei. The sequence continues at coordinate 5,425,922 of NW_005187420.1, forward strand.
CTGAAGCACGTACAAACTCCGAAGCATGTCCAAACTCCAAAACATGTGCAAAACACAACAGAAGTGCTCCAGGATGCTAAGCGCAGTGTTGAGCTTTTGTTACCTAGTGGCTACACAAGCCAGGAAGTACCAATGACCGGATTTGGTGTGTGGTAGTAAAAGGTAAATGAAAGTTTTTTTGAATTATTTGAATATATATGAGTGCTTGTGTATAAATACACAAACAATACACATAAGCTTTCAATTGTGTAATTTAAGTGATCTAGGTAGACTCTCTCTGAGTCTGAGTCTGCAGAGGGTACCAGTGCTGTGGAAGACATAATGCCTCGTCCCTGTACCAAAGACGCCACGTCCCAGTGGCCCCCAGGATTACAGGCCCGTGGCACTGACCTCCCACATCATGAAGACCCTGGAAAGGCTCATCCTGGACCAGCTGCGACCCATAGTAAGACCACATCTGGATCCCCTTCAATTCGCTTATCAGCCTCGTCTCGGAACTGAGGACGCCATCATCTACCTGCTCAATCGTGTCTACACCCATCTGGACCAGCCGGCGAGCACTGTGAGGGTCATGTTTTTTGACTTTTCTAGTGCTTTCAATACCATCAGGCCAACCCTCCTGGGTGATAAGTTAGCAGCGATACAGGTGGATGCTTCTCTGGTGTCCTGGATTGGTGATTACCTGACAGGAAGACCACAATATGTACGTCTCCCAAAGTGTGTGTCTGACAAGGTAATCAGCAACACAGGGGCACCACAGGGGACTGTCCTCTCCCCCTTCCTCTTCACCCTCTACACCACAGACTTCAGCCACTGCACAGAGACCTGCCATCTTCAGAAGTTTTCTGATGACTCTGCGGTGGTTGGATGCATCAGCAGGGATGATGAGACAGAGTACCAGGCTGTGGTCGACTCCTTTGTCACGTGGTGTGAGCAGAATCATTTGCAGCTCAACGTGGCAAAGACCAAGGAACTGATCGTGGACTTC
>NW_005187420.1:5455196-5456769 GCF_000239375.1 Pundamilia nyererei
CCCGGCGTGCAATAAACCGACGCAGAGCCATGAGAAAGGCATCGGTATCTATGCTGTCCAACAGGTCAAGATGCACACAGCTCGTAGTCATGCATTTGAATATGATACCCCAGCGCTTTTCGGTGCACCGTCCCACTTTGATGTTGTAAGGGCCGAAGCAGTCGACTCCAGTGGACCAAAAGAGTGGTTTGTATAGGCGCAGCCTCGCGGGGGGTAGATCTGCCATCCGAGGAATATCAGGACTGGCTCGCCACCTTCGACACTCACCACAGCTGTGCTGGTGCCGCTTGATTGCCTCTCTTCCTCGGAGAATCCAATATTTTCTCCTCATCTCCCCGAACACTCGTTCTGGCCCAGGGTGCAACAGCTGCTCATCATATTGTCTGATCAGTAGTTTAGTCACCGGATCCTGCTGGTCAAGGACCATGGACTGCATGGCATCCAAGTCCAGACCTTCTGCTCTTCTGAGTCTTCCCCCAACTCTTATCAGTCCAATAGCCGAGTCATACTCTGGAGCAAGTGTTAGCAGGTGACTCTGCTTATGAATTGCCTTACCAGCAGCCAGGGCCTGTAATTCCTCTGGGAAGCTATCATTTTGAGCTTGTTTCAGGAGATGCAGCTAAGCAGCTGATGCATCTGTAGCAGTCATGACATGGTTTTCGTGATCAGCAGCTTCCCCATGAAGGATCCGATGGGTAGCCTTAACCACTTCACTCCATTTGCCAAAATTGGAAATTGGCACCGTTTGCTGTGGACTGCATGTGGTGGTGGTTCCACAGAATGCTGTTCCTCTCAGCTCCCCATCGTCTTCTTGACCTTCACCTTCATGGAGAGTTGGCCAGGTAGCAGGGTTCGTTAAAATGAAAGGTGGCCCTGAGTCTAACAGTTTGACTCAGCTCGAGAAGGGTTTTCCCTCGCATGAGGTCATCAGCCGGATTGTCCTTGGTGTTGACATATCTCCAACTTGACACTTCAGTAAGATCTTGTATTTCGGCAATCCTGGTACCAACAAAGACCTTATAGCGGCATGAATCAGATTGGATCCAGGTCAAAACGGTTGTTGAGTCGCTCCATAGGGTGATGTCACTGGGTTGAAATGCCAGCTCCAGTACTCTAGCCAGTTGGGGTCCGGCAAGAGCTGCACATAACTCCAAACGTGGCATAGAAATCCGTTTCCGGGGGCTTACTCTTGACCTCGCCATCATAAATGCCACGTGGACGTCGCCTTGGGAGTCCTGTGTCCGCAGATAGGCTACTGCTCCATAGGCTCTTTCAGAGGCATCACAAAATATGTGAGCCCCTCTATCCGGTCTCCCGACGTTGGCTCTTGGTGGGACATAGCATCTTGGTAGTTCCACCTGTGGCAAGTTCACTAGTTCCTTCTCCCACTGTGTCCATCTGTCTAGTGGATGGCTGTAGCTCAGGTGCCAGAGCAGGTCAGCCACTAATCAGAAGGTCGGTGGTTCGATCCCAGGCTGCATCCTGGCTGCATGCCAAATATCCTTGGGCAAGATACTAACCCCATGTTTGCCTACTGGTGGTGGTCAGAGGGCCCGGTGGCACCTGTGTCCGG
>NW_005187420.1:5457103-5465001 GCF_000239375.1 Pundamilia nyererei
AAACATTTCTCAGTGTGGGCAGAGAGTACTCCACAAGTCGATGCCTGTATCCAAGGCGGTCAGTGAGACAGTTCCAACGAAGGCCCAGAGCTGGTTCTTCTGGGTCTTGGCTGTGCTGGGAGAGCCACAGCTCTATGCTGGCTGCTTTGGCTTCCATTGGTAGGTGCTCCACCACCGATGGAACATTAATGGCCCATTGCCTAATCTCGAATCCCCCTTTGGTGAGTAACTCCCGCATCCGATCTATGAGTGTCTTAGCCTCCTCTGCAGATTGGAGACTATGCAAACAGTTATCGACGTAGAAGGCCCTCTCCACCGTGTCCAAGATATCTTCATTACCCTGGCTGTTGTCCCTGACATGTCTTTGGAGGGCATAGGTGGCACAACAAGGACTGCACGTTGTACCAAAAGGCAGAACCTGCCACTCGTACACGCTTGGCTCCTCATTCTTCCTCATAGACCTCCATAGGAAGCGGAGCAGAGGTTTGTCCTCGGGCAGCAACCGAATTTGGTGGAACATTGCCTTGATGTCACCACTTATGGCCACAGTATGCTCCCTGAAGCGGAGGAGGACCCCAAGCAGTGAAGGTCCCAGAATTGGACATGGAAGCAACTGGCTGTTGAGGCTTTGCCCGTTGTATTGGTATGAGCAGTTGAATACAAGTCTAGCCTTGTTGTTGTGGTGAACTACATGGTGGGGTAGATACCATGACTCGCCCGAACAATCCACCTTCTCAGGTGATAGTTTCTCAACATAGCCTACCACCTCCAGTTTATGCACTTCCTGACAATAGGTTTCAGCCTGCCCTGGGTCTCTCGCTATCCGACGTTGAGTACTCCGTAGCTGTGGTAGCAAGGCCAGCCTGGGTGCCCAGAGGTGAGGACTGTCTTTGCGACGGAGGAGGGGCGTTGCATATCTTGTCACTCCCTCCACCTGCACTCTGGTTGTGCACTGCTCAAGAACTTCAAGTGCTTTCTGATCTTCCTTAGAACGTGTCGCGGTCTTCACATTTGTGTATGGGAGTACATCTGCCTTCCACAATCGTTCTACATGTTGAAGGAGATCATTGTTTGGGGACCCAGTAAAGAGACACTGTTGCTCTTCCACAGCAAACTGGGCTAAGGCATGATGGATGTGGTATCTCACCTTAGGATCATGGGCAGGGGAAATCTCAAAGGAGACTGAGGCCCCTTGCAGGTGAATCACATCCTGACGAATAGTTCTTAATGGAAGTGTCTCGGCTTCCTTCCTTAGATTGAGGTGCTGCACTGCTGGTGGTAGGATGATCATTCAGAACCGTCATCTAGTACAGCAAAGGTCTCTAATGAATACTCAGCATTGTACAGATACACCTTCACAACCTTCAGCAGGGCCTTATGAGGACTGTTTGGGTGATCAATGTAGATGGTGGACTTATCTGGGGCAGTGCCAACCATCAAGACTTTCCTGGGCTCCTTTTGGCAAACCTCATGCAGCACTGTAAGATGTTGCTGTTTGCACACTTTACACGGTGCCTTCAGGGTGTACACATCAGGTGCGTGATTCCGTCCACAACGCCAACAACTTTTATCTTTGATCCACTCTGCAATTTGGGTGGTGGACAGTGTCATAAATTTGGGGCAAAGATTAAGGTAGTGCTCATGGGTGTCACAGTATGGACAGTAAGGTTTTGGCTTAATCTTCCCTTTAATGGGAGGTGTCTGATGACCTGGTTCCAGATGAGCTCCATCCCCCTTCCTGTTGTCTGTGTTGGAATACACAGTGGAAGGATATATTTAGCTTTTCCTGCCTTTCTGACCTTGTTTGGTCTGGTCCTGAAACATGTCGGCTGCCCTACTAGATATGCGCTTGGCCTGCGACTTCACTTGGAGCCAGGCCGAAAAATCTGGCAGGGTATGTCTTGTCAGTTCCAGTTCTCAGTATCCCACGACTGAGGCTGTACTCAACAAACCCATCTCTGTAGCTTGCTGGGAGCTTGCTCAGTAACTTATCGACATGAGAGCCACATCACAGTTCGTAGCCGTTTTCGCCTTCCAGTGATCGAAGCATACCGACTAAAGCTTGCACATCCAGAGCAAAATTGTGGAAGGCTTCTGGGTCCCCCACCCGGATTTGGGGAGAGTTCAGGATAGATCCAAGCTCACTCTGTACGAGCTGACGAGGTTGACCGTATTTGTCTTGGAGAGGCTGGAGTGCTGTAATATATGGCAGGGGATCATGCATATATGCTTGTGCTAGTTTGTAAGCACTTGGTAGTTTTAACTGCTCCAAAAGGATTTGATATTTGAACTGCTCTGTGAGATGAGTATGGCTACCAAGCAGACTGTCCAGAGCCATCTTAAGAAGCGCAAAATCACTTTCCTTACCACTGGCGAAAGAAGGTAGTGCTGGCTTGGGGATCCCATACGAGCTGGCAATTAGCAGTTCCATCAAGTTGTTACCATTGCTGTCAGTAGGTGGCAACGGTATCTCTGACTGTAAAGATGGCGCCGTGGGCCCACAGCCAGCTGGTCCGACTTTATCCCGCAGGCGGGACGGTAAATCAGGAAGCGGTAGAAACTGACTGGGTGTTGAGTATGGCACTGGAGGAAGCCATCACTGATGTTTCACCTTTCCAGGAGGCTGTGATTGTCGGTTAGGGATATTAGAGCTGTCCTCTGCTGCAGGTCGGAGAGTCTGAGTCGAGTAGGTAATAGGGGGGTGATTTCCACCTGGCTGCTGACCATACTGATGACCAGCTGAGGGAGTGTCCATAGCAGGACTGATATGTTGCGTTGGACACCCATGGAGAGGTTCAGATACTGGCTCCAGGTCAGCCGAGGAGCTGGTGGGATGTAAGGGCTGCGTATCTGGTACTGATGCATCCAAGTTATTTAAAGGTCTAGGTGCTGGCAGCCCATCTTCTTGATCACGAAGAAAAGCAGCAATGAGGCAAGCTTTCTTTAGCTCCATCTCCTTCTCTTTGAGTCGACGCTGCATTGATAGACGTCTGGTAATAGATTCTCTGGTGTTGTGAGCAGTACGTGCCTCTTCATCTAATTGACGTCTTTGCCTTTCTTGCTGCATGTATAGTTCTTCCTTCTTACTGAGGGCTTCCCGGGCCTGAGCATCCAAGATTAAACACTGTTCCTCAGCTAGACTCTCTTCCATCATCTGCCGCTGCAATTCTGCTAGCTCCATGCCCTTCATCCTCTCTTCCAACATCGCTGTCTGCAAATCAGTTAGCCCTGCGAAGATAGAGCCTCCCGAAGGTGAGTGTCCACTAGCCTGGGATCTAGGTTTGCTGCATTGAGAACCTGAGGCATGTGATCGTGAAGAGGTCGAGCACTGCTTGGCAGAGCGCTGATCTATAGCCATCCCTGCCTCTGCACCTGCTGTTGGTTTATCAGTGGATGTACCTGATTTGGGTTGATATTCAACTTCATAATCATCAAAGTAAGCCGGGAGATGTCTCTCTCGCTGAGTTTTCCGTCGCACGAATATCAGGGATATCCTGGTGCTTAAACTCCATGTCGTCCTCAGTGTAGCTATCTATCCGGCTCGAAGGACCACTTGTTAGAGAGTTATCTCCGGGATGCTGGGATGATAGCTCCCTCAGGACTTAAACTCCGCTCAGAGAGTGGGGCACAGAAAGTGATGTCCGGATATGCTTTAATGGAAGTTAACAGCAGCTCAACAGTACAGCAGTAGGCATACTTAACGAATGTGGGAGGGGTGGAGAGACGTGTGGTTCTGAATAACAAGAAACAAGGAGAAACAATTTTCACATGTAAATATAACAATCGTCACTTCCCAACATCATGCCAATATAATGAACTGTAACACAAATAATCAGCTGAATGCTCTGACATAAGAAAGTCCCACAATTCCATTTGAACAGGCAGGAAACAAGAATATCTACATATCTCAGACAACAGAAAAGACCTAATGCCCCCAAATTAGGAAAGGTCAGTAATTACATGGTCTTCAGTGCCCTCTAGTGGCTAAATAACACAACCGCGGTACACAGATCCAACCCGCAACAAATGCTACGGTGGTAAGTCACATGCCTCTACCAATCTCGATATATCTCCTAGCATAAACCCCCTGTAATCAACATCAAAGTACAACCCGTGCTATAAGTAGAAATAGACTCGTAGAACTGGAGGGATTTTCACTCACATTTGCACAGGAACGCACACGGCTGGAGATCGCTATTCTCCCACACTCATGGAGAGAAAACATGCCTAGTGCTCCTCGGACTCGTGATACGGCAGGAGCTTCGTAAAAGCATGTGACGTCATCACCGCAGCAAACAGTAAGAACAAACTGGAACTTATCGGCAGAAATTAACACTGCACTTATAGCGATGCGATTGAAATATAAGGAGACTTTCGGACAGGGAGACAGAAGGACTCTGGCCAAAATAACATCTCTGATGGACATAGTCTCCCACCCCATGCATGTAAATGTTGCTGAACTGCAGAGCTCCTTCAGTGAAAGACTTCTGCATTCTCGATGCATGAAGGACCGTTTCCGCAGGTCCTTCCTCCCTGCAGCTGTCAGACTGTGCAATCAGAACTGCTCCCAACAAACATAGATGTTTACATTTGCGCTGTAACTGCAATAAGTTAATTAGCCGATTCGCACTACAACCTGGTTTGCCTCTTATCTGTAGTTATTTTTATCTAATTTAATAACTGTACAGTACTCTCTGTATATAATAACCATTGTCCTTAATGTAAATATGTAGGAAAAAATGTGTATGTTTCTGTTCTGTGTACTGTTTGTTTTGTTTATTTGTTTGTTTGTTTGTTTGTATATGTGTCTTTTTGGCTGCTTTTACAACCAAATTTCCCCTTGTGGGACAATTAAAGGATTATTCTATTCTAATAATACATATGCTTGGAGTAATTATGAATGGCCAGTACGAGATAATAACGACAATGAAACCTTTCAAAGCCTCATTTAAGTTTGGGAGTTTGGGAAGTGTTGTTATATTACTCTATGCCAGCTCAAAATTCCAAAGTTAGGTCAAATTAGATTTTAGCTTATACCCGGTCCGCACTTGTGCCATGCCACTTGCCTGTAACTATTCTGTAAAGATAACGGTATTTTCTTTGTTCTTTTATTGTTGTAATCCTGCAATACGGCACTTTACCTTGGTCTTTTAAATGTGCTATAAAAATAATATTGAAACTGAAACTAATCATAATCTACATAGCGTTTTTTGTGTGGACTAACACGGTAAGCATTTAAACAGTTTGAATACTGAGAAAATGGACCAGTATTTGTCACAGTCCTGGGTCTGTGACCCAGTGTTTTGGTTTCTGTATTATTACTGATCTTTTTAGTCATCTCGGGTTTGACTGCTATTGTGATGGTTTCTGTTTTGTTTCTCTAGTTATTCGGTTTTGGTCCCCGTACTCCATGTCCCCTGTGTAGTCTCAAGTCTGTGTCCTTGAGCCAGTTGTATTTCGTATTTTACTTTGAAGGTCCGTGTCGCAGGTCATGTATTCTCTTTTGCTTCCCCGCTGTCTTGTCTAATTAGGTTCAACTGTGTCTCCCTCCTGTGTGCCATTTCCTTGTTACCTTGTGTGTATATATTTAGTGTGTGGTTACCTCTGATCTTCATCAGAGTGTCTGTGTGTAATTCTGTATATTGTCCCTAGTGTTTCTTTGCCCAAGTGTGACTTCAGCTATGTGTTCTAGGTTATTAGTTCTAAGTTTCCTGGTTTATGTTTAACGGTCCCCAGTTTAGGTTTATTACAGGTTGTTTTTGTAGTGTTTCTTTTCAGCCACAAATAAAGGCTCATTTTCAGTTTGAAACATTCTCTCCTGAAACAGTCTCTTTTCGAGAGCGGCTATCTTTTGTTGTTTTTATCATAGTTATTGTTGCTTTAACTTTTTTTAGGTTCAGTTTACTCTTTATTTATGCCCTTTCCCCCCAGTTTACCACTTTTGGGGCTTCTGTCACGGCTGCTGCAGCAACCATGTGGTATGTGAGAGAGAGGACCCAAGATGCAGGCATGGGTGAGATGCGAATGAGCTTTATTTATGGTTGGTGATACAAACAGAAACGGAGATGGCGTGGACAAGGACTAAGCAAAAACCTAAACTGGGAACTAACTAACAACACAGAACTGAAACCGGAATTCCCAGGAAGACACAGAGGGAGAAACTTATGGAGAAAGCACAGGGTGACACAGAGAGGTAGCACAGATGAACCAGCGACGAGCACGAGGTAGCACACACACACACACACACACGGGGACACAATGAAATGGCACACAGGAGGGAGACACGGAAGAACCTAATTAACATGGCAAAACAGGGAGGGTGCGAAACTGAACACATTAACGTCAGACACGGACCTTCAAAGTAAAACAGGAAATAAAAAGACTGGACTCAAAGACACGATACAGACATAGAACAGAGGAGACACACGGGCAGACACTAAATAGAGGCAGCACAGAATCAAAACCCTGAGAACTAAGTACATAATCAGATTAAACTAGAACACAAGATCATAATAATAGTAAGAAACAAACTGCTGGGTCAAAAAACCCAGGACCAGAACAGCTACATTTTCTCTCCACTGCCCTTTTTGCTAAGTTCTTATCATGCCCTCAGTAAATTGAGCACTGACCAGCACTACTTTGGTAAGCTGGAATGTGTGTTGCATTTAGTAAATTGGCTCAGTCCATCACAATGTGTCACGGTTCTGGGTCCGTTGGACCCAGTATTTTGAGTTTACATTTCGGTTTAATTCTGCTTCATGGATTGTTTTCTTATTCTCGTAGTGATGATGATTATTTCTTGTTTCTGTTTATCCGTGTGTAAGGATTTGTTCTCAGTTATATCTCACGTTTAGTTTAGTTCAGGTTCCATATGTCATTCTGTCTGTCTCTCAGTGTAAAGTCTGCATGCTTGTTTAGTAATTCATGTGTCCTATTTTATTGTGAAAGTCTTTGTCTTATGTTAGTGTGTGCAGCTTGGTTCCCCCCATCTCGTTAACCCTGATCTCTCCCAGCTGTGTCTCCCTCCTGTTGCCCATTCGCTGATTACCACCCTGTGTATATTAGCCCTGTGTTTTCCTGTGCTCAGTGTCGCGTCGTACCCTCAGATTATGCCTGTGTGTTTCTGGTCTCCATATTCTGTGTTCACTTCAGGTTTTGTTTTCGTACCAGCAATAAAGCTGAGGTTTTGAGTTTCACGTTTGTGTCTGAGTCCTGCGTTTGGATCCTCCTCTCCGCCTGCCCGCACACAGAGCCCTGACACAATGTTTCACAAGACATATGGAATAATAGATCCCTGGAGATTTAAATATCCGTCATCCAAACAGTTTTCATTTTTTCCCCACTACACAGAACATATTCAAGAATAGACTACTTTTTAATTGACCAAAAGCTGTTGTCCATGGTTATCCAAGTAAACTATCACAGCATAATAGTATCACATCATTCTCCAGTAACGAGGTTTAACCCAAGGTTATTATCTGAACAAAAGTTTACAGACTTTATTAATACACAAATAGATATTTTTATTAGTTAAATGAATCTGTTACGCCCCAGTCTGGGAGTGTAGAGATACAACACAAGATGCTGGGGAGAGAGAGGGCAAGCACCCACCCTGGTTCCCAAACCAAACCACGAGACGACCCGGTTATGAGTAAAAACTTCAGCAATCAGCCACAGGTTTTATTACAGCCATAAAGGATCAATGTGGAAACATACTTACTACAGCAAGTGATATTAATTCTCAGTTTAAGTCATTTTATGAAAATGTGTGTACTTCCGACAGGGGGATCGTGGCTCAAGAATTGGGAATTTGCCTTGCAATCGGAAGGTTGCCGGTTCGAGCCCCGGCTTGGACAGTCTCGGTCGTTGTGTTCTTGGGCAAGACACTTCACCCGTTG
>NW_005187421.1:0-1062 GCF_000239375.1 Pundamilia nyererei
AATGGGTCTAAAACATCGATACTGCTTCTTACTAATAGATATAAAGCAAATATTAGAGCAATACTGAATAAAACAACTCTTTTTCCTGTCCTGTTTAATCCATTGATTAGTGGCTTAATTGATTATGTAGCTTAGGAAGCTGTGCAGCTAACAGGTCACACAACATACCAGGCTACCAGAGCAAGTGACTCCGGTAAGGCCAGCGGGAGAGGACTGTATGTGTATACAAACAACAGAAGGTGCACACACACTAAGATTACCAACACTCAGTGCTCCCTGGACTTGAAGTATTTGACTGTTACGTGTCGCCCCTTTTATCTACCTGGAGAACTCAGGGGTAATGATTGCTACTGTAATACTTTAGCCACCTGCTAAATGCTATTAGCAAGCAACATCCTTAACATGGTGAAACCAACTGCTAGAGTTCTAGTGAGGCCCAAGAGAACATCTGAACAGCTTTGGGGCTGCTTTGATTGAACTGACTGGTCTAGTTTTAAGGATGATGACATCTACACTTACACTGTACTCCTCTATTATAAGAAGTTGTACGACACGATCACTACCACAAAACATATTTCCCTTCTCTAACAACGAGCTGTGGATAATGAAAGATGTCCGAGTCCTGCTTAAGGCCCTTAACATGGTTTTCAGATCTGATGGCATACAACAATATAGTGTTGTCAGGTCTGGTTTGAAGAGGGGCATCAGAGATGCCAAGGTAGATGGATTGATTATTTTATAGCACATTTCTACTCTGTCTGAGACTTAAAGAGACGTGACTTAAAGCGTTTTATGTTCACCTCCCACTGCCTTGAGGAAGTCACAAAGATCTTAAAGGACTCATCCCATCCTGCCCATCATCTGTTCAACCTGGTGCTCTCCATCAGTAAAACCACAGACAGATTGTCTAACTGTTTTTAATCATTTTTTAAGTCATCAAATATTAAAATATTAGTTATATGAAGTATTTGCAAGGTAAATCATTGTCGAAACAAAAAAACCCAAACAGGTTGGATCACTATTTTGAGAAAGAAAAGAAATAAAGAGAAGAGAACAAAACAA
>NW_005187421.1:2813-5043 GCF_000239375.1 Pundamilia nyererei
TTATACCAGTGGACTTGTCGAGGGAGGACCTCTGTGTGAGGTAGACTACAGATGAAGGTTGCAGGTTCTCCAGCTTGAACAGTGATTTGTGAAACCAGTGCATCTGACATAACACATTAAAGCACATTGAGTAACAATGTATGATCCAATATGACTAGGCTGACATGCATGTCTTGACTATGAGCATTTAAGACTGAATAAAAAAGCACTTACATCCTTGATGAAGAAGATTCAGTGCAATCCAAAACACAATCATCTTCACATTGTCTTCTTCTTGGAGACTTGTCGATAATCAGCAACGTAGGTCGATAGGTCAGACTGCTGAGTACATTAAACGTGCACTTCCTGTGACACAACTTGGAGTGCCTTGCATTTAGGTGGGTGTAGTCACCCTCAACTAGCCTTTCAGTTTTAAAAAAGATGTCTTTGTGTAAATGACTTTTGGATTCTCAGGACATTTTGTGTCATTTATTACTGTGTAATGCACTTGAAATGTTGTTTTGATTGGGAAGGAACAGTCATAATTAGTGCAGCAGAAATGGCCATGCAACAAACATTGCTGCTTGCTCCTATTTTCACCTCTCTCTGTATTACATAGAACACTTAGACTAACACCTTTTTCAAGCCAAATGTACAAGAGGAAATGTGTGTGCCTCGTGCACAGAGTGAGACACTGTGAACTAGACATTCTTTGCTGGCATGTTGCAAGAAATTTTTGCATGCTTGTTAAAGCCACTTTGGATAATCCTAAAATCTGAATGATAACAGTATTTTGTGGTTAAGCTGTAACATTTCGCAAATATAACAGTAGCAAAATAAGTGAAGGATGGAGTATGGTATGTTAGGATCTAGTAAGAATTTGGTAGCAAAAGCTTAAAAGAAAAAACAGGCACAATGGAAACATCCTTAAGGCAGTTTTTTTTTTTTCCTACAATGTCCCAAAGAAAATCCCACGAGTCCAATGTTTGGATGTGTAATGTATTACAAGGAACATGCGTCATTGTCGTCGCTTTCCTGTGCTTCTTCTCTCTTTGTCAGTTTTCTCCCTGTAAATGTTATTGTACAGTTAACCAAAAACACCTTATTTTTCCTGATAAAGTGCAAAATAAAAAATTGTTTAAAAGACCATTTTGTGGGAACTGGTGGCATCGGAGATGAGACTTGCAGACTTTTGCAGAATACAAATAAATACATAATTCAGCCACTTCTGTCACTCTGTGGTGGCAGTAACTGAGCTGACAATGCATTTGAGGTGTTGAATTAAACTCTGCAGAGATTTATCTTTACAGTTTTACTCACATTCACAGTTGTGATCAGAGAACAGAAACAAGAGTTTTCTTGATAAACTGTATCTGATAGAAAGTTTTTGATAGCATGCTACAATGCTATAAATCTGGGGGGGAAACACAATTACATCTGCACTGAGAGCCAATGTTCCTACACAACAAGTCCTCAAAATCCTGTGTCCCCTTCATCTACATGTCTATAGATGTCTGCTCCAACGACCACCATTTGAACTTGATCCCACTTATTCCAGAATTTGTCTTTAAATGAGCATCCAACTTGTGGGGCATACACGATGACATATTTCAGCATCGCTCCAATTTCTTTCAATATATCACCTGCCCAACAACGCATATAAAAATGTTGGTGTTATGGACCAATTAAGACGGTGTTAGGTTGATTTTGATAATATTTGTCATTGTTGTAATTAAATTTTTAAACCTTGTCCTTAAACTGTATGTTTAGAGATTTTTCTGTTCCTCCCCTACACATCGAGGATGTGGGGGAGGCAAATAGTTGTTTAAGTGCAGGCACATTCCATCTAAAGGCTCTGGTTCCTTATCTGGTAAAGGATGTTCACTCCCGGCCATTTAGGGGCTCACCTATGCTTGTATATGGTGAACCATTAAAGTTAAACCACATATGGGTGTGGGGAGATCCTCTGGATAACTACGAAATGTGGTTAAATAGTTCTAAGCTTATATTGTGTGGGAAGAAGTCACATATACAGAGACACACACACACATGCACTCACACATACACACACATACTCACATGTGCTCGCACATGCATGCCCACACGCCTGAGCACAGGGGACAGTCCAAAACTCAGTTCAGCGGGCCAACCCAAAGGACAGCAGCACCAGAGTCCAAACAGGTCAGGGGGCCGACAGTGCGGACGGCAACGGCGTAGAAACAGTTCAGGGGGCCGACCTCGACGGCGGTGA
>NW_005187421.1:7764-13071 GCF_000239375.1 Pundamilia nyererei
TGACTGAAAGCACACGGACTAAATACACACAGGAGGATAATGAGGGAAGTGGGAACACATGGAGAAACAGCTGACACATGAACATAACGACGTCACAGTGGAAGAGTAAAACTAAACACGATGAACACAGGAACACCAGACCTCTTCAAAATAAAACAGGAAACATAAGACGCAGACATGACAACCTGAACTTGAAAACGTGGCAGTGCCTGAGCTTTTATGGGACACACTATATGGGTTTTACATTGCGTAACCAGTTTAAACCAGTTTGACTGTGTTTGTGTAACCCACGGTGGTCATTAAAAGAGCCTGCAAGGGGAGTCAGCTGAACATCTTGCCGGACTTCCTTGCTAGCAAGTGAGAACTGTACGGAGTGTCTTGCTTTTGTTCACAATGACGAACCTCTGCGCCAGCGAGGTCTGACATTAGACCTAACAGAGGGCATATAAGTCTGTGGCAGGACCTGCATTAAGTTCTTTGGATTATTACAATGTTTACCTCCTTCCTGCTTAAAACATAGCACACAACACCTAAATAAACAGAGACCTGGTGCGATATCCAATCTCTAAGTGATGACCTGATGAAACCTGCTTCCAGGTCCAAACTACTCTGCATTTATTAAGGCTGTTGTGTTTTTAACATGTTTTAATGCTTTATATTTTGTTCTATTTAATATGAACAAGCCCCTAAAAAAGTCAGTGATCACTGTCGGCCTCTCTTGGTTTTTAATCATCACTATTCATTTTAAAACTCAGTTTTTAAAACATCACGATGTAGCTACAGCCCAGCCCATGCAGCAGTATAATAATGACTGACTATATATTCCAGTTGTTCTCCTGACTGAAGTTTGGTCTGTTAACTTCATCCTGCCATGCAGTTTCATTTGTTCCTAACCATCGGGAACCCTCATTTGAGTGGAAAAAAAGTTAGTGTTTATCCTCCAGCTTCACTGTTTATATTATGCTAACTATGGCTGTGTAGCTAGCACATCATTATATACCAGCTAGCCCAACTTCAGTAACCCTACAAACGTCACTGCTGTTTAGTTTTCTGTCTGCATTTATTTTGGAAGTGATAGCAGAGCTGTACGTTTAAAATTTTGCTGTGACGTTTAAGCCGCTGGCTTTTTGGCTTCACAACCCTACTTCATGGTTTGTGGACGTCGAAACTCAGTTGGTCCTCGTGGCGTTTTGGCCAACAACACAAAATACAATCATGTGGTGGCCTTTCTGGATCCGCTATCCACCCCCCATGCTGCGGCGCTACTCCCTCTCCGATGCAGAGTGGGCCGAGAAACTCCTCTCTCTCTCGGGCCTGGGTGATGGTACAGCACTCGAGCTAACGGAGAGCATGTTGTCCTTTCTAGGAACGGATGACGGCGGATTCCTCTTCACTCACATCTTCCTCCGACAGTTGCCAATGCGAGCTGGCCACGCCAACTCCCCACTGCTGGCCGTGAAGGATTACCACTCACTTGCAGAAGAAGCGGATAGTATTCTCCTGGCTACCAGGAGCTTCAGCATCCAGGCGATAGTTCCCGACTCACCGATGGCATCTCCCCCGCCCCACCCGATTCTCCCAGGGGCCTCCAACTCATTGATGGTGACTGGGATCATGGCACGGCAGCACCACGGAAAAGGGCGTGTTTTTACCATCAGCGTGACAGCACCATGCCGCCTTTGCAGTTTCAAGGCCCAGGGAAACCAGCCCGCCAGCGCTCCGTAGCGGCCACGACCGCTAGCGATTAGAAAAGGCTACTCTTCATAGAGGACTCACGCTCAGGGAGACGTTTTCTGGTTCACTCCAGCTCCCAGAAGAGCCTCTGGAACTCTCGTGTCATCTTTGCATACCTCCACAATGGTATGTTATTTAATCTTAAAAAAAACCTGGAGATTTCCCGCGTACCACCAGAGAGAGCGTACACAGGCTCCACACTTTGAGAAAGACTGCCTTAGAAACAAATCTACTTACTCCACAAGTTTGAGTTTTGTAGTGGACAGAATGGACAGTACAGTTGGTCAAAACAGGACCTCCTAGGAATGATCTAACAAAAGCAACTGTCTTGTGTGTTGTGTGTAAATGATGACCTGGAACATATGCCCCACCCACCCACCCCTCAATTTTGAATCAGGTAATGCCTTTGATGCTTTTTATAAACCTGTTCTCAGACTTTGTTTTCCCAGTTCCTGGGATTGAGCTGTCAATACAGAAAACAAGTATAACTTTTCCATATCCATGCTCACTCTTTGGCATACTAACATGACCACAGCTGCTAAGTGCAGCAAAGAAAAGTAATGAGGTAAAGTTAATACAAATCAAAGTATTACATTTTTTTTTTTATTCATGTAAAATAAAAAAGGAGCTATTAGAAAACACATATTCTTATATATATTTATAAAGTTTCTTCCATGATATCTTCCATGAGAAAATGTATATCAAATTCTATGTGACTGCAACACATTGTGAGACATTTCACTCAAAACCATCAGTCAACAGCAGATATGTTGGAATAGAAGTGAACAAACAGAATAAAACACCAGTACAACGAAATTATGGGAGCTCCAAATGAACCCTACTGAAATAAAATATACAGTAAATTGTAAGATAGCAGGAATAAATACCAAACAGTAGAACTATATGTAGCCTGGCTAAATTAACCAACCCAGAACACAGATTATCTTTGGGGTTCTTTTAATCTGAATGATAAAGTAAGCGCTCAGAAGAAAACAACAAGGTTGTAAAAATAAAGAAATAAAATTGTTACAAACAGCTCCTATCCAGTAACAGCTTTGTGCTCTGGTAACCCACTGCTACTGCAGGTTATTTCCCCAACTTTATCAGCATCTGGAACTCAAGGACATCTAGCGTCATTTCGTGTCTGATATAAACCCAAACATAAATAAAACAAAACTTAGCAGTGCAAAAATAACTGTAGTGGCTTCTCCTGCATAGATACAGAGCCAAGATTAAACAGTTAACACGGTACATTTCCCTCTTACCCACAGAGTTAGTATAATACAAGTGTGAACTCAAATACATACAGTGCATTAATCCAGCAGAAAACGGAATATGGATCCCTCTGAAACGAACGGCGAAGTTGGTGGCAGCCACTCCTGGTGCCTTAACTGTTGCACACTTTGCGTTCAAAACAGATCACGCAGCGAAAAAAAAGCATTGCACACCCACATAAAACCAATGCAAGCTAGCACTCGTGCATGTCTCCGTAGATCCCCATGATCCCTTCCGCTCTCAGAGGTACCCCAAAAGAAAAACAGCACCATCCAGTGGCATGTCCCATAATATCGAACTTCCACCCGGCTACTGTATACCCAGGCCATAGGAGAGCATGCTCTCTAGTGAGGAGCAGTAGAAGACCAGGATGCTGGTGTTGTGGGTCCAGGTGAGACTGACCGAGATGTGGGTCCCAGGCACCTGTACTCCATTTCTAATGACAGGGGAGTGGACCTTTCTGTGTCTTTTGAAGTAAGCTATGAGTTCTTTTGTTTTCAGGACATTCAGGTTTGTTTGTTTTTTCTGAGCAGCAGGCAGGGAGAGTTCTGAAGGTGGTCCAGTTTGGTGGTGTGGCGGTGTGTGGCTTGGGTACAGCAGCAGGTGAGGCTGAGACACACTGGAGCTCCATCAGCTCATCACGCCTTCCCTGCATAAAAGAGTGTGCCAGGACCAAGGGTTGTTGGTGTTGTTGTGTGTGTGTGGTGCAGCTGAAAAGCTGCAATCGAGTGTAAGATACAGCAACTGGAAAAGAGACGTGTTGAAAGAGCAAACTATGTGGTCGGGTCCGAGCCAGCCAGTAGAGGCGCAGGCCCGAATGGTGGCCGAGCTCGTGGCCATGCAGAGGGAGCAGGCGGCGGTGTTTCACCGCCAGGCAGAACAACTGCATGACTGGTCCGAGCGCCAGATGCAGCTGATAATGAGTCTAACAGCTCGGTTGGTTCCTGAGCATCAAAGAAACCTGCTCTGCTTGAGCCTGAGGTCAGCGCACGGTGAGGACCTCTTCTGCCTGAGTCACAGGTCGCTGTGTCGTCTAGTCCAGCGGCATCGGCCAGAGGCCAGCGTGCCGTCTGGACCTGCCTCGTTTCTGCCAGAGGTCAGTGCGCTGTGTGGTCCTGCGCGCCAGCCACCTGGCAAGCTGCCTATGTGCCCCAACTCTGTCCACATCTTCGGCACAGCCACCGCTTGCCACGCGGTCACCCACCGGACCCGCCTCGTCACCTCGTCAACGGCTGACTGTGGCCAATTTCCCCTTCTGTCCTAGATGGTTTTGGTCACTGTCACATTCTCTTCACTGCACCAAATGTAGAAAACGACAAACTGAGTGAGGGTCTCCAGGTCCTGCTGTTTAAGGATGGGTCAGTCTGTCAGACCAAAACAGTCCTGTGGCTGGAGGAGAGCATCATCGTGTTTTAATGATCCGGGTTCTTGGAGAGGTCTGTTTCCTGAGGGCTGTGTAGGCAGAGATGAGGAACATAGAGATTGTTCGAGGTCAGGAAAGGGTGTTGCTATGTAGACATGCTTGATGTTACTGTACACATTGTCTAATGTCCTGTCCCCCCTTATAGGACACTTAACTTTTGAAAATTCCACCAGAAAAAGAAAGGGAGCATCTTGACTCAGTAAGTCTAGGGCTAAGCTCTGAATCTGACAAATATTATGCCTATGCCAAGCATGTAATAGGATATTCTTTGATGCATAGTTGTCAACATATGCACCAGCTAACATCCTAAGACACCCTGCTAACATGATTAAAATTGGTTTGGTATTTATCATAGCAAAACAGCAAAAGGCAGTCCCGTGTTCTGTCTGATGACCCTCTCTCTCTGCCAACAAAATAGCTGAAGAAGAAAAGATTAAAACAGACCTACAGTATATCTACAGAGCTATATCATTATCTGTAGGTAATTTCACACCGAGAGCTTTATTTCTTTCAAAGAACCATTTGTACTTGCAGTAATGTCAAACACTGAGTAGTCTCTCTCTCTCTCTGGGCGACGCCTCCGCTGCATTTCCTGCAGCAGGAGGAGGAGAGCCACCTTTGTCCCCAAAGCCACTCTGCTTTTTAACTCCAGCCAATAAGACCATTTCCTCACACCCATAAACATAAACTACACTCTTCTTATACTACTGACACTTTATTCACTTTTAGTCACTTACAGTTATTTGTTCACCTTTCAGTCTCTTTAATATAAAAACTGTATATACTGTGTATTTATTATTTCACTCCTATTGCCTGTTCTTATTGTCCTTATCTTCAACGTTATGCTGCTCGGTTGTTTGTTAATTGCCCCTTGG
>NW_005187421.1:13403-18706 GCF_000239375.1 Pundamilia nyererei
CAGGGCGAGTGAAAAAACTACCTCTGTCTGACAATGTTCGTGAAAATACCTTAAAGTGATTAAAACCTACAAAAGAGCTGTCGACACACAGATACCCAGTCACACTACATCATCCTTACATATTCTATGAATATTCTCATATTCATAATATTAAATGGCAGATTTAGTGAAAATGAGCCAATGGCATATATCAAAGCCACTTTGTGCCAAATACAGTATTTTGCTAGTAGTTTTTGGGGTCTGTGAAGAAATGAAAAGAATTGAAAATTTCATTTCATTTATTCAGCCTATCTATCTATCTATCTATCTATCTATCTATCTATCTATCTATCTATCTATCTATCTATCTATCTATCTATCTATCTATCTATCTATCCATCTATCCATCCATCCATCTATCTATCTATCTATCCATCTATCCATCTATCTATCTATCTATCTATCTGTAGGTATTGTTTTTCTTTGATAGGTCATTAAAGTATTTATCTATGGTTAAGTATATTAGTAGCATGAGGGTTATGCTGAGTGATTTTGTGGAAATTTCCTGTGTTGTCTGTGAGCTTGCAACCCCTCCCACAGATAAAAGCAAGTCAATTTGAAACTCCTACTGCACAAGCTAAACTGTCAGTGTACTTTAAAGTATGTGTTTCTCACTTGTTTAATGTTACAACTTATAGACTGACAACCTTTTAACATTTTGTTGTAACAGGCTAATTATTGCACCAATTAATAATAATGTTATTTAAAAAAAATTACATTACTGTTAAAAACTATACTAGGATTTATAGACCAACCAGTTTGTCTGATACAAAAGTAGCTCATTGCGGCTTTTTTTTAAACTCCTCCCTTCATGCACATTTACACTTACAGCATATCCTGTTGAAGCCTGTAGAGTTAAAGTTAGTTCTGAGTAAACAACTTTAGTGGTTGGCCAAAGAGTAGATAGATGGCTCACCACAGCCGGTCTGTTAGTGTAGATGTTCCATGTGGTTTTACAATTCAAAATGTGCTGTTAGTTCACACAGTTTGTTCCATAATAATTTTGCTTAATCAAAGCACGTGTATGATATAAAAATGCATACTTATCTACTAAAAGTAAGTAAGAGTAAAGGTCCGAGTGTGCTTCTCTTACTTATGTTTCCATATATAGGACTTTGTAGGTTGTGGTAAGAGCTATAGATACTCAACTCACTGTCAAAACCACCGACTCTTTTCAGTTGGTCTCTCTCTCTCTCTCTCTCTCTCTGAAGACTCAAAAATGAAGAATCGACAGTGCACACATTTTTGGTATTTATTTCCATGTTTAGATATTTCAAACATGAAAGACGGTGTTGTAAAATAAAAATAAAAAAATCCGCTTTTTTGTAGATTTCCACAATCGCTCGATCTGTGAGAATACAATGCACTAGAACTACATGGTTAAAGCTATGTGGTCAGCCATAGGTTATTAAGGCTGCCAAGTGAGACTTGCTTAGCGGGTTAGGGTGAATGACCTCATGAACTGCTCTCTAACACACACACACACACACACACACACACACACAGATGCAAAGACACACACACCCTGAGAACATAAGCAATAAGTGAGTGAAACAGACTTGGACTTTCACAGAATTTCACTCAAGCAATGGAGAACAATGCTTTTTAAAAAATCCTGTAACTCTGTTTAGTCTCTCATTTGTCATGACTTTCCCCAAAATAGGCTCATTCATCAAACACTACATTTAAAGTTGAGTTGGATCAAATGAAAAAAACAAAGCAAAACCCATGACCACTTATATTTTAAAATTACAGAATTAAAAAAAATATTGTAATACCACTACTGCGGCACACTGAGTAGTTTATTAACGCAGTTGTTTACACATATTTTGACATGAAAACTGCTCTAAAACTAAGCCCGAGTTGGCTATGTGATTGATAAATAAATATACAAGGGGTTGGTTGTATAAAAGATGATTACTGCCAGACTGATGATGCAACTGTCTGAACTGAGCAGAGAGTCCAGACTGTGGAGAACTAATCAGAGAAAATAAAGGGTGAAATCTAGAACACGGCAGTAAAACCGGTTTCAGGCCTGAACGGGATAGCTCACCAGACTGAGGGCGGAGCATTGTGGATGCTGGATAAGCAGTTGCAGGTTTGAGGAGGCAGATGTGGATGAGATGATAAACTTTGACTGTTCTACTTTTACTTTTCAAAGTTATAATCTTTTATATTATTTATTTAAAATGCCCAATATAGAGGCCAAGACCAACGCAGTATGGAGGGAAGTTAGAAAACTATCAGAGCTCCAGAAAGGTATCCAAGGTGTACTGGCAGGAGAACAATATGAGAACAGCCCCACCAAGGCTGGAGACGGTGCAATACCGGAAGAGCATATCGGAGAAAGATGTAACCTATAATAACAATGCTCAGTGGCTAGCCGAGCCCCAGCAACCTCCCTAAAAAGGATACAGTATCACAGTGGCAAACATCCTAGACAGAGTATAAAGCAGGAAGAGGCCCTGACATGATTCACACCTACTGGTTAAAGAAGTTAAATGCACTCCATGAGCATCTAGAGGCACAAATGAACCAGCTGCTAAGAGACAAAACACCAATGGAATAGCAAACTGAAGGCAAGACCGGTCAATAATTATTGGTCTACTGGTCAATAATCTGCCTCAGTACCAACCACATGTAAGCTCCTGTCCTGCATCATGACCTCTAAGATTAAGAGCCACATGAGTGAGGTACAGGAAGGAGTTGGTAAGAACGCTAGAGGGGCAAAACACCAGCTATTGGTTTTATTTATTTATGTGCACTGATTTATTTGGCATCTAGTTAAATAAAAGGATGATACGATGCAAATTGTTAATGTTAGCACGTGGTGGCTGCTTGTAGAATAAAAATATACAAATGTTCGCTGCACTGGAAATTATTTGTGTTTGCTAAATGGGAGGTCGCGATATGGGGTGGGGGTGGGGGGGTGGGGGTAATTTGCATTTCAGCCAATCACTTTGATTTGTGCTTTGCAAACCTTAAACACCTTCTGACTAAATCTTCCATTTGGTGGAAAGAGTACAGTACTGTGGTACTGTGAGACAGGTCTGCTGTACCACAATGATCGGAGGACTGTCTGCTTTGATTCTTCTTAGTACAACATGTAAGTGCATCTTACCTACCTATATACTTACTATGACAACTACTCAGATATACGTATAGTACTGTGACATACTATTGTTGCACCATTATGATGACATTAGATGACCTCTAAAACACTGTATAGAGATGCAAATATGTATATGTTACAGTGATTTTCTCCCGTTGTGTTATGACAATTACTGTTTCTTTTCTTTAGCCTTTCTTCATACTGCAGAGGTTCCTCATCTGATCTCTTTGACTACACTTGAACTTGGTGGAAATGCCACTTTTCACTGTCCGTTCTCTGAGAAGGCAGACAGATTCTTCCACTGGTATAAGCAGTCTCTTGGGAAAATGGTTCAAACAGTAGCTACAGTAGTTTATAAGAAGATAGAGCTCATCAGTCCATTTAATCATACACGTTTCCATGTCCATAAATCAAATGATCAGTGTGTTCTTACTATCAATCACATAAACAAAGAGGATGAAGCAACATACTTTTGTCAAACTGGATCCGAGTTTTTACAACATTTCGTTAGAGGATTCTTCTTGGCTGTAAATGGTAAAATATGCTACATTATGATTGGTGTGTATTGGTGTTGTTTTTTTTCTGTCAATAATTACAAATCTTTTCCATCTTGCAAATAACTGAGCTCAGTCATTTCTGTACAAACTCTACTTTTAATACATCACACAGATTATAATCACCAGACATCTGTTTATGTGACACAAACTCCAAAGTCATCATCGGTCCAACTGGGAAACACGGTCACCCTCCAGTGTTCATTTCTCACCAAGAACAAAGAAAGCAGTGCTCAGTGTCCCAGTGACCGCAGTGTGCACTGGTTCAAAAGTGGATCAGGAGAAAACCATCCAAGTATCATTTATAGAAATTTCACTCATAGTAACAACATGGATGATACAGAGAGACGCTGCATCTACCATCTGTCCAAAACAATACAGAACCTCTCTGATACTGAGACTTACTACTGTGCTGTCGTCACATGTGGAGTGATACTGTTTGGTGAAGGATCTAAAGTGGACACAAGTAAGTATGTACAGTCTCTAATATCCTGAACTCTTTTACACATATAAAAACAGGTAGGCTGAACTTGATTAGCCGTTTGGTATTTGGATGGGTTATCTGTAGAAGTCAGCACAAGCCAACTCTAAAGGTTGTATTGAAATCATAATTTCATATATATTTTTTGAAACAGCTACATTACTTAAAACAAAATGTGGTGACATTGTGAAAAGCAAAATGTATTTCATTGTGCAGAACATTTTTACCTTTGATGTCTTTCACATCTGTACTGAGAAAAATGTGAAAGGTAAAATAAGGTTATATTACTGTTTATTTGTTACAGTAGTTGAAATATTCAAATAACCAGTATTACCCACATCATTACACCACCAGCAGCCTGAACCATTGATCTAAAGTATCCATGTTGGTTATGTCAAATTTGGATCTTATCATCCAGATGACTCAGTGGAAATGAACTGTTATTACACCAGGCAAGAGCTTTCCACTCTTTTTTTGTCCAATTGTGGTAAGCCCATGCAAGCTGTAGCCTCAGATTCCTGTTTTTAGCTGACAAAGAATGGTCTTCTGCTGCTGTAGCCCATCTTCTATAATGTTCAACATGTTGCATTCAGAGATGCTATTCTGCATACCTTGGCTATAATTTGAGTTATTGAGGAGTGTGGCCATTGTCCTTTGACCCCAATATCAACAAAGAATCTTCACCTGAAGAACTGCTGCTAACTGGATTTTTTTTCTTCTAGATTCACTTTTCATTCTCTATGAAGCCTAGATGGCTGCATGACGAAAATCCCAGTAGACCAGCAATTTGAAAATTATTCCCAACTTCCTGTCTGACACTATGACGCTATGTTCAGAGACGCTTAAATAATATTTCATGTCGCTTTGAAATTCAGCAGACTCTCTTTATCATATCTACATGCCTACAGCTGTGGTCAAAAGGTTACATACATGCATGATCAGCATGAATGATGGTAATTTGGGAATGAATTCTGTGAACTGTTCTTTTTCATGAGTGAAATGACTCTGCACCATGAATCTTTACAAAGATGCTCAAGCTTAATTTCCTCTAATCCTCACAGAATCAAAAGTATATATACAGGCATAAAGTTTACATGTACCCTCATTAATATTTGGT
>NW_005187421.1:20430-22151 GCF_000239375.1 Pundamilia nyererei
ACTCCCTGTACAGAAATTCATCAAATATTATTATACTCAGCTTTCTGCCAAAAAAATGTGTTTTGTCTGTCTACAAAGGTAAGATTCTGAGGAAGGAAACAAAAGGTTAAGCAATTTAGCATTACCATTACATTTCTCTTCTTCCAGGAACTGAAGTGGACCCATTGATTCTTACTCTTGGAGGACTGTTGATCTGCTGTGTGACTGTAATCATCGTCCTCATTTCCTGCATGACTTATTGTCATTTCAAAGGTTAATTATAGATTCACATTTATATTATTTGCATATATATCTAGAATATATTAATATGATTCTACTGCAGTAATATTTTTTTATTTAAATTCTGTTTTTTAATAGTAAAACTAATTCTCAAAATCAATTATTAGGCTCCATTATTTCATAAATGTTGTTAAAAGTTTAGAGATTTACTGCCAACCTGGATGTCCTTGGCTAAGTTACAACCACAGGTTCATTAATCCAGATGCCCTTGAGCAAAACTCTTTCACAGCTCTCCTCAGCATAACATGTGCATACATTATACACCAGGGTAAAAAAATATTTAAAAAAATATTTGTTCATTTTTTTTCTTAGAGAATGAAAACTATTACAGACTGATATGCAGCCTTTGATTTTATTAACAGGAGCAACAAGTGTTTCTCATCATCTGGGACATAACAAGTCAGTTGCAAATCCGACAAATGATTTGGTAAATATTAATTTTTGTTTTTCCTAATTGTTTTTGTAATTGTTTTTCCAAAACATAAGTAAGCTACATTTTCACTACAAAAAACACAGAACAGCAGCCCAGAAGAAAAGTTTCCACACACGACACATGATATTTGACAAGAGCACATAAAGCTGCTAGCCCATTCTAACATATAAAAGACGAAAGATTGAGCTCTCTCCAAATCTAGCAAAATTTGAGCTGCTGTTAATGTGCTGTTCTCTGCTTTACTGTTGCCAGAGCAGGTCTTCAGTCCCCTTCTGCCTTATGTGATCATCTAGTCTGCATATATGCTGTATTTCTGACTGCTGAGTTGATAATATAGCTACAATAAAGAAAATCTAAAATATTTTTTTATTAACAAATATATTTCTGTAGGATGGAGAAGAAAAAGATGTTAACTATGCACCGTTGGATTTCTCTACAAGGAAGATAAGAGAAGGAAAAAAGAAGAAGAGTGACTACGCAGACTGTGTGTACTCTTTTGTCAAATCAGAAGAACAAAACCAGCAGTAGCCTTCTCTCAGAAGAGAAAAAAATCCTCAGCTTACTTAGTCATTGTTACATTTGATTTGTAATATTGTATTTCCTTTTCCAAGACATTTTGCTAGGAACCAGTTGACCATCAAATTACATCATTTGGCAACTAGCGTTGCCAATTTTTGAACTATCAATTAAGGGACACTCTGGTGTGCCAGAAGCACAATGTACAACAAGCTGGGCAAACTATGTGCATAATTATGTATACTGCACTATGCAAATATGTTTGCATACTCTTCTAATAAAAATGCAGTAAAATGTTGGCATTCAGTTTAATCAATATTTCATTTAAAACAATAAAGAAAAATACAGTAAATGATAACAGAAATCACATGGGCATTTTCTCTGAAAAATAAGAAAAAAAATAGAAATAAAATACTGTAAATAGGGGCTTCAACCACCCAGTTACATTTTTCAAGGATATGTTTTTATTCATTGCTGACAGGCTGAACCCTGG
>NW_005187421.1:23449-25016 GCF_000239375.1 Pundamilia nyererei
GTATGCATACTGCAGAGGATCCAGAGTGTGTGGAATATTGCCCTTGATGTAGGCCAGCACTACTCTGTCAAAACACTTTGCAATGATTGGAGTGAGTGCAACTGATCTGTGATCTCTGGGCTTTTCTTGGGGAGAGGGATGATGGTTGTGGTCTTGAAGCATGTGGGAACGATGCTCTGGCTGAGGGAAAGGTTGAAGATGGATGTGAGAACATCAGCCAGCTCGTTAGAACATGCTCTAATGGCCCGTCCAGGGATGTTGTCTGGTCCTGCTGCCTTGCGGGGGGTTGATCAACCTCAGGACCTTGTGTACTTGGTCTATGAGCCCACTGGCGGGGGAGAGGGTCCGGTGATCTGGGGGTTCTGAAAGGTATTGGAGGTTGGGAAGGTCTGGGAGGTCTGGAGGGTCTGGAAGGTCAGCCGATGGTGTTGGTGGTAGCCCTATACTACGTGATGTGCTGCATGCCTTGCCACATCCGCCTGGGGTCAGCAGAAGAATAGAAGCCCACCAGCTTCCCTCTGTACTGCCTCTTAGCTGCTGTAATAGCTTTCCTCAGTCCATACTTCACAGCTTTGTACTCCATCTCATTGCTTGATCTGAATGCAAGAGAGTGAGTACGCAGCACGTGTCGTCCCATTCCAGGATTTTATCTGAAAGCCAGGTCTCGGTGAAAATAAGAGCGCTGCATTCTCTTATTTCCGTCATATTTCGTCGAGTTTGTTTTGGATTACTTACTCAAATGTAACTGAAGAAGACTGTAATTGGAGGGGGGGGGGGTTGTTTCTTTTTTTGTTGTTGTTGTTGTTTGCAATATGCTGATGGATGTTAGGATTTCCAATCGTGTCTTGTAAGGAACAGTTATGGTTTAGGTGTGAAACTCGTGTAGTAACCTGTTATACAGGTTATTGTTTGGTATGTTGGGAAAAGAGAGAATATTTTAGTGCATAAAATAGCTGATTGCACACAGTATACCCGACCTGGTGAGGAAAAGCTGCAGTGTGGACTCCAGCTTGTTGGTCTGGTGACCCAAACAGGCTCTTCTTCATATTTTTTCTCAGTTTATAAAATGCTTTTCAAACTCAAACATTATGACTAACACCTGGATTTTCCCGTTTGAGTGCAGCTAGCCAAAAAGCGAAGAGCCAATTACTGCTAAATTGACAGAGTGAAAGTGGGCGGTATTCATATTCATACATTAACCCAAACCAACTCCACTTAACTATTATTGTTGCTAATGAATGCAAGAAGTGAGTGCAAAATAAACTGCCCATTCCCGAACAGAACATGATCTAGTGTCTCTTTATTGTGAAACTTGCACCTCCAACCCAAATCCTAAAGCAATTTGTTCACTTTCTTTGCTTTAATTTTTGTGAAAGTATTAGTGAGAACAGGTTGCCCTGATGCCCTCAGATAACACACACTGGACCTTAAGCCCTATATTCACACAATTTAACTTTCATACACAAACACATAAAAAGTGGCAGCCAGCTTTTAGAAAACAATATATTTACTGGAAATTTTAGGCCTCCCATTCTCTTTGCTGCATCAATATAACAGTCATCTTCTC
>NW_005187421.1:25670-28255 GCF_000239375.1 Pundamilia nyererei
AAGCAATCTATTTTAAAACAGTGAATGCGGTGAGTGAGGTGACAACAGACAGTGAAGGAGGACTTCCCCCTTACAGACTAGAGTTAGTTTCTGATTCAAAAAGCACATTTTAAAAGTTAAGTAAATTAAAGTAAATAAGAACACATGTGATAAGGATAGTGCAACTAGATGTCAGTTACACATTAAATCTCACAATGAGATTATGAATACAGTCTTGTTCCTATACCTTAATATACTTTACTAGTAAAGTTAGATTTCAAGGGATTGAACAAGAGAGACACTTATGAGTGTGCACACAGCCAAATGTTTATAATCTCAGCTAACAAAACAATGCAAAGATCATGAGCGTGATCATGGGAGAGTTAAATTAAGTGTCCTATTCAAAAATTACTTTCCTTTTGTCATTCTCACTCTTTCAGTCTTTAGACCAGCTCAGATCTTTGTGTCAGGTTTACACCAAACCCAGGGGTTTGAAGTCCCACTCCGATTCAGGAAATGTTGTGAAGCTTTTCAAATACAAATGCACATGGGTTCATTATATTCTTTTTACTGTTTACTACCACAAAGACAAAGACACTCACACCTATAATATATCTCCTTTGAAAGCAGTACAACAGCAGTGTACCAGCAGGGCAGATGGAAATACTATTATTATGGACCCAGCTGACTCATAAACGAACTCCTTTATTTTGCAGTGATGTACAGTGCATATCCCAAACCCAAAGACTCAAAAAGATAAGAGTATTTTTTATGTGTTTATGGTATTGGCATGAATTACTATATTTAATTGAAAATATGTACCTGTGTGCAAAAGGAAATTCAGTTCGTATCTGGTTAGGCTAAGACTTACTAACTGGTACAATGCTTTCTATGTTTTTGCAAGATTATAAGATTACAGATACAAAGAATTGCAGTTACAAAGTGGCGTGAGTAGAAAGGGTTAGAGGCTACAAAAAAGTTTGCTTGCACTAAAAAATATTATTTGTTTGTGTGTTAAATGTGGGATGGGGGGTCATTTACATTTCAATTAGTTTGTGCTTTGCTAACCTTAAACACCTTGTAGCTAAACCTTACATTCTGTGGAAAGACATCAGTACTGTAAGACAAGAAAGACGGGCAACTTTGATTCTTCTTAATACAAGAGTTACTTAAACCTACTGTAAGAACAATATTATAAGATATTGTCGTTGCAACTTATGTGTGTAATAAAATATTTGATAATAATGGTAATTATATTTTCCCCAATGGAAAACTGATTTGCAGCATGTCCACTCATCAAACAACACATAAATTGTAAGAAACAAACAAACCAGAAACGGCCCAAGTTTTATCAGTAGCATCAACAAAGTTCAATAATGGCAACAACCCTTATGGTTTAATATTGTTAAGCATGACAATATCAGCATGTATAAAGGACTGTCTCTTGGTCTTAACTGCAGGTACTTTATACCAGCAACTCGAGGGAAGCTGCGGGGAGGATGGTCTAAACATAATAAGAAAGAGGTCGCCTTCCTCAACACCTCCCTGTTGTAAAAATCCACAAGCAAGGTCTGAGCCACAGATACAAGTCTTTCAGACAGCTTAGTATGTCTGACATCCTAAAAAGTTTAGTATGTCTCAAAAATTGTATCTGTCTGTACCTATAACACAATCTGAGCTGCAATAGTTTGATAAGATTGCTGTACCTGAAAACAAAATTTAGTTGGTGATACCTTAAAAGTTCATTCAGCACTTAATGCACAAGGTGCCAGGCATGACATGCCACCAAAAAGACAAAGATTTTTATACAACAGATTAAATCAAATGCAGATAATCTTACTACAGAATTGGTTGAAATACCTCAAGAGATAATCCACTGATGGACCCAAATTATATCAGGAATACCTGTGCTTATTACAGGTCAGGTATCTAAGCTCTGTAATGGCTGTTCAGCAAATGGTGCCCAAATTTAACATGAAATATTGATCTTTAGGCAGAGCAGTTTAGAGATGCTCTGCTTGCTTAGTCATTCATTTGTCACTCGTAGCATTATATATTTAGCAGTTAATCAGCAAATTATGTTATCATGTCTAACACGTCCTTGAACATGTGTGATTGTAAAGGGAATATTTAGATTATCTTCTTATATGGAGGAATGGTTCAATCATGATAGAATTAAATGAAAAGGACTGTTGTTATTTTAATGTGCTGATTTCAAAGATAAATCATGAATTTGTCCTTTATTTTGATTTCATGTTGAATGGATTTAATTGATTCCATTTTCAGAGCACTTGTGTTGCACAGCAACAGTCAAACCAGCATCAGTTTGCAACAAATGGAAACTGAGTTACACCTCATATATGATGAAGTCTTTGGTGGAAAGCTGAGAAACCAGACATACTTCAGACATCATTTGATTGTTTCAATAAAGCTTCTGCAAGAGCCCCATAAAAAGCAAAGTTTATTTTCTGCTTATTTTCAGAACACCTGACAAAAATAGCTGAAAGATACAAAGAACTCACAAAACAAAGTAGTATTTTAGATGTTTCTGTGCAGATTTCTGTATTTCTATTACAGCGGACACAAAGGAAAACAGAAAGGGTAAA
>NW_005187421.1:29060-30596 GCF_000239375.1 Pundamilia nyererei
GGGTCTCCTGGATGGACGGGATTAGACAAAGAGTCTTGAGTGACACCAGTGATGCCTGGGTCAGGTCCTACGAAATAAAAATAAATATGTTTCATTATATTCAGTTAAATAAAAACAATTAAAATATATTAAATTAGTGCATATTTAGCAACTAAAAATTTTGCAAATAAACATAAAAAAATACAAATAATTTTGCTATTACTGGCACATTAGTGTTGCTGTTTCTGTTTCACTTACCTTTGACCCGAAGAAAAGTTCCTTTCAAAAATGTCATCTTGCGCTGTCTTACTTTGATGCAGTAATAAACAGCTGTATCAGTAAACTGTGCTCTGTTGATATGTAGAACAAAAGTTCCAGGCTCTTGTTTTGTTGTAATGTGATGAATCTTTTCTGTAATCGAAGAATCATGAGATATTGTTGATCCTAAAACTTCAGGAAAGCTCTGAGAAACAAGTCTGATCCAGAATAAGTTTGTTGAAAGCCAACCATGATCCCGGGAACAATTCAGAGTCACATTTTGCCCAACAGCAACATTTTTGGTGTCAAAGATCTGATGATCTGAGCATCGTGAAAATTAAAAGCAGAATCATGGTTACCAACAGTCATATAGTCATATAGTCATATAATCTTCTAGATTAATACACCACAGTGATTCAGTAGTTAAGAATTCTGTACTTACGCCCAGTTTTGATCAGGAGCAGTATATAAAAAATTGTCAGCATTTTGTTTTTTTCCTCTTGACACAGCAGACGTTTGAAGCTGCATTATGAAAGGATTTGTCTACATTTAACCGTATCAAATGGGAGGGAACAATTTTTAGAGCAATCTTATTGGCTTCTCACTCTGGTGCTGTTTCACTGCACTACCACAATGGAAATAAGCCATACCCAAAGCTTAAATACATGAAACAACACCAGCAACACACTCATGGTATTTTATTTTTGACTGTCATATTGGTTTGGTTACAGTGGGCTGTTTACTGTAGACAACACATGGTTTGTTTACAACAGTTTTCTCAAACGGAAATCAAAACAGGAAAATGTGAAGGCTGTGCGTGATGTTAGTTATTGTTCCAGATACAGGGTTACCCTATTTTATTAGTTTCACACTTAGGTCGTGAAGAAATAACTGTCATGTATATTTAAAGTAAAATATTAATCGAGATACAGTAATTGTGAATCTTTATTTGCTTCATCTGCACACACACACACACACACACACACACACACACACATATATCGTTATGCAATTTACCTTTCATACATACACATAAACTTGAACGCAATTCTGGTGAAGCGCTTTGATTATTGGAAATTTTAAATATTCCGGTCTGTTCTTTTCATTGACATATACAGTATTTATATGGCGGTCACTGTTTTACCATAATCACCTCTATCAAAGAGAAGAAAACAGTGGATGACTGAGACTGTGCACTATTAAACTTCTTTTGATTGAGTACTCACAATGAATTTTGGTTCTCGTCACATTCAAGAAATACTTTTTTACATTTCAAAGTGAATAAGAATGAACGTGAAT
>NW_005187421.1:31135-32441 GCF_000239375.1 Pundamilia nyererei
AGTCTGGGTGGAATGGGGGAAAGGCTCATTCTCAGAGTAGCTGCTCTGAGTCTGTTTCGGGCTTTGGTCTTGGCTGTGGTCACAATGGAAGATCCTGATTCACACAGATATGTAGTTTTGAATGGGAGAAGGAGTTTCACAGCTCTCAATGTCAGACATGGGTACTCCTTTGAGACATCAATCCAGAAGGACCCCAGGTCCAGTTTGCCCCACTGCAACTTTAAAGTGCTGTCGGTGGAAACTTCCAGAAGCTGAGATTCCAGATGTGAGGGTAAAGCAACATAATTTTCAGTGGGATCCACAAAAAAATGGGTCGTAAATCCACGTGTCCTTCTCTGGGATCCTCTGGGATTCATCAATGCAGTGGAAACATTCCTGAGCTGTGGCTCGTGTTGGTAGCTCTCCACTAAACAGCATGTCTTCATGCATACTGAACAAAATCAATTCCTCCGGTATCATTGGATTGCATTAGTCCACAGTCCACACATTGGGATCTGCGCTCCGCCTTGTTTCCTTTATTCAGAAACCTTTACTTCAGGAAGTCAGGGTTGTACTTGTGCAAAGATTTTGCCTTTTGGGAGGGGCCCTTGTCACTTTCATCTTCATTTTTGCATTTTAAGAACTTCTGCATATATTTTGCTAACTGCAGACGTCGGGGAAAGTGTTTTCTTCTGCTTGCTTATTGAGACTGATTAAACAAATCCCACCTAGTGGTGGGAAGCTGTATTGTATCTGAGATTTTCATGGATAACAGTAGTCCCTGGTGTCTTCAATTAATAACTTATGATGTCCCGTAAGTGCCTTGCAGCCCACAGGTGTAAAACTAAAAAATGTTTGAGGCCAATCTATTGTTGGGCCAACATATAAATACAGATAACCATTCATGTTCACATTCAGACCTATGACCAACTTGGAACCATCAGTTAGTCTAAACCCGTGCAGGTCTTTGGACTGTGGGAGGAAGCCAAGTGCCTGGAGAGAACCTTGCATTCTTCTTGATTCGATGCATGGAGAACATTCAAGTTCTACACACAAAAAAGTCCCCAGGCTAGATTCAAACCAGGAATTTCTTACTATGAACAATGGTGCTAACCACCACTGGTGAAACATCAAGTTCAAAGTAAATAAGAGGTGACTGATCTTTCGTAAAATTGTTCTCAAAGACACACAATGTGCTGGAAGATTAAAAACAACTTATTTTGTGATGGACCTAGCTGACTCAAAATTAAATTATTTTATTATTCAGTCCCAAAACCTAAGTTACAAAACTAAATGAAATTTACTTTAACCGATTCCATCAAGTTTG
>NW_005187421.1:32461-34103 GCF_000239375.1 Pundamilia nyererei
GTCTCCTGGATGGACGGGATTAGACAAAGAGTCTTGAGTGACACCAGTGATGCCTGGGTCAGGTCCTACGAAATAAAAATAAATATGTTTCATTAAATATGTTGAATTTAAAACAATTCAAATACATTAAAATAGAGCATATTTAGGAACTGTGAGTTGTGCAACAAAAGTACAAGAACTGCAAATAATTTTGCTATTCCTGGCGCATTAGTGTTGCTGTTTCTGTTTTACTTACCTTTGACTCGAAAAAAAGTTCCTTTCAAAAATGTCATGGTTCGCTGACTTTCTTTGATGCAGTAATAAACAGCTGTATCGTTTAACTGTGCTCTGTTGATATGTAGAACAAAAGTTCCAGGCTCTTGTTTTGTTGTAATGTGATGAATGTTTTCAATAGTCGGAGAATCATGAGATATTGTTGATCCTAAAACTTCAGGAAAGCTCTGAGAAACAAGTCTGATCCAGAATAAGTTTGTTAAAAGCCAACGACGATCCCGGGAACAATTTAGAGTCACATTTTGTCCAACAGCAACATTTTTGGTGTCAAAGATCTGATGATCTGAGCATCCTGAAAATTAATGACAAACAGAATCATGCTCATCAAAAGTGATACAGTCATATAAACCTTTATATTAATATAAACGGCGACAGTACAGTGAGTACGATTTCTATACTTACGCCCAATACTGATCAGGAGCAGTATATAAAAAAATGTCAGCATTTTGTTTTTTTCCTCTTGACACAGCAGACGTTTGAAGCTGCATTATGAAAGGATTTGTCTACATTTAACCGTA
This sequence comes from Pundamilia nyererei, assembly GCF_000239375.1. Taxonomy (NCBI): domain Eukaryota; kingdom Metazoa; phylum Chordata; class Actinopteri; order Cichliformes; family Cichlidae; genus Pundamilia; species Pundamilia nyererei. The sequence continues at coordinate 33,253 of NW_005187421.1, forward strand.
TCGCATGGGAGGGGACAACTTTTCGAGCAATCTTATTGGCTCCTCATTGTCGTGCTGTTTCACTGCACTACCACAATGGAAATATGCCATTTACAAAGCTTAAACACATGAAACAACACCAGCAACACACTCATGGTATTTTATGTTTGACTCTCATATTGGTTTTCTTACAGTGGGCTGTTTACAGTAGACAACACATGGTTTGTTGACAACAATTTCCTCATACGGAAATCAAAACAAGAAAATGTGAAGACTTTGTGTGATGTTAGTTAATGTTCCAGATACAGGGTTACCCTATGTTATTATTATTTATTAGTTTCACACTTAGGACATTACATAAAAAGTGCTGTAGTGCATCCGTTGTTATTGGGACTGTGAGGTGAGCAAGCTTTTTCTCATTCTCATTTCCATTTATATTCATATTTATAGTCATATATTAACCCAAACCACATCTTAGCCCAACCCTTAAAGTGTGTTTTGGTGCTAATGAATGCAAACCCCGAAACTGAGTGAAAAACAAACTAATCAGTGAGTGGAAACAAAGAGTAAAAAGTGCCAAATTTAAACTGCAGTCGACTAGTTGACAAACCTCCTGCTCCACTCCTTAATCTCCTAAAGCCCTTTGCTGAACTTTCTTTGCCTGAATTTAATAGAGATATTGTTGAGAACATTTTACCCTCATTCAGAAATAACTGTCATCTATTTGCAAAGTAAAATATTAGTAGACATACAATAATTGTGAAACTTCATCAGCTCATAATTGTCTTACCTTTATTAATATATTTTGAACTCATCATGAAATAAGACAAATTTAGGTTAGATTCATGGTTCTGTGTTAAGGAGCTATATAT
>NW_005187421.1:34383-35515 GCF_000239375.1 Pundamilia nyererei
AAAATGACTCTTGTTATTTTAATGTGGTACTACCAAAGTTAAAACAGAATTACGTGATTTATTTTCTTTTGATGTTGCATGTATTTAATTAAATCCATTTTCAGAGCACTTGTGTTGCACAATAACAGACCAGCATCACACTAGCATTAGTTTGCAACAGGAAAACCGTGGACATTGTATTTATTAATGTAAAGTTACTTCTCATATATACAAATTATTTACAGTGTGGTGGAAATCAGAGAAACCAAGCATACTTCAGTTATCATTTGAATGTTTTATTAAAACTTCTGCATAATCCTCCTGAACAGACATAAAATCTATTTATGCAGGCTGATAGAAAAAAACTGTAATCACAAAGCAAACAGGTTCAAACATGCGCCACATACAGTAAATAGTTAAAGATACAAAGAGCTCACAAAACAAAATAGCATTTTAGAATTTTCTGTGCAGATTTCTGTATTTCTATCACAGCGGCCACAAAGCAAAACAAGAAAGAGTGAAGAAAACGGGACATGAGTTTAAAAAACACTAAATACGAAGATGTGTTGTCTTGTTGTTGTTCCAAACCAAATTTCATGTCTGAAGACGTACTGGACTTACTTTCACATATTCATCATTTAAATGTTTTTCTTTTCCACTTTTAATATCCAGACAGATGCGGAGTCTGAGCATGACAATATTAAATATCAATCCAAAGTGAAGATGGATTTTATTTTTCTAATTGAATTCTCTTGTTATTGAAGGTAAGTTAATATTCATATTTCTGATTGCTTTTAGTCATTCATTCATCGTTAACATTTTATTTCAATCTGCCACCATATTACACTAGAACACACAAACTTAACATGTGTGATTTTAAAGAGAATATTTAGATTGTCTTATTATATGGAGGAATGGTTCAATCATAACATAAAACATGGACATGAAAATTGTGATTTTAATGTTGTACTGTTAAAGTTCAAACAGACATTTGGGCTTGATTTTCATTTTATGTTGGATGGATTTAATTGATTCAATTTTTAGAGCTCGCTTGTCTCCAGTGTTAAATTAACACTGGAGAGTGTCTATATGGGTCCACACCTCTGAGTGTTAAATACAACACTGTTGAGTGTTAAATTAACACTTTTGACAG
>NW_005187421.1:35535-40801 GCF_000239375.1 Pundamilia nyererei
ATACAGCAAGCTATTTGTGAGTAAGCATGTTACTAGAGGTTTTGTGAATCCTCACTTCATACTGTAATTCATAGTTCATTTATGCAGTTTGTAGTTAATTCAGGATTTAGTGTGACCTCATTTACAAAGTCTTTAAAAATGAAACAGAAAGGTCAGCACTAACAGTCAGCTGTTGTCACAATAGAAAAAGAAACAGACAAAGCACAAAGTGACACAGAAAGATTCTGGGTTATACAAATATAATTTGCCTAATACGGAAATACAGATGACTTTAATTTAAATATACTGAAACATCTTCATTTAAAATAGAACACGAATAACGTAATCACAAAACAATAGCGAGTGTTTCACAGACCTTCACAAACAAGTGTAAAGATCACAAACAGTATGTATATTTAACTGATGAAAGCTTTGCTCCCTTGTCACAAGGGATCACTCAATAATGAATGGGAATGCCTGTGGGATGTTTAAGAGTTTGCACTTTTTTTTAGCTCCCTCCTGCGGTTCAACTCTGGTTAGTTGTCAGCTTATTGAAGTCAGTTAGCTAGCTTTAGTCAGACAAATCAGAAAATCAAGTCAGGCTCAGTTCCAAAGTATAAATGAATTGAATAAGATAAGTTCTTTTGTGCTGTTTTTAAACAGGTGAACTCAGCTGAATAAAGAAAGAAAAATGTGTGTGTGATTTTAAAGGGAATATTTATATTGCCTTAGTATACAGAGTAATGGTTCAATCGTAAGAGAATAGATGAAAATGACTCATTTAAATGTTGTACTATCAAAGTTAAAATAGAATTTTGTGTTTTACTTACATTTTATGTTGGATGTATTTAATTAAATCCATTTTCAGAGCTCTTGTGTTGCACATTAACAGACTAGCATCACACTAGCATTACTTTGCAACAGGAAAGCTGTGAGCGTTATATGTATTTATTAATGTAAAGTTACTTCTCATATATACAAATTAATTACAATCTGTGGTGGAAATCTGAGAAACCAAGCTTCAGATATCATTTGAGTGTTTTAATAAAGCTTCTGCAAGATCCTACAGAACATACATAAAAAGCATTTCATGTTGGGTGACAGAGAAAAACTTGAATCACAAACCAAACAGGTCCAAACAGGGGCAACATAGTTGTTTTCTGAGCACCTGACATAAACAGCTGAAAGATACAAAGTGCTCACACAACAAAATGGTACATTAGAACTTTCTGTGCAGTGTTTTGTATCTCTGTTACAGTTGTCACAAAGCAAAACAAAAAAAGTGAAGAAAATGGGACATGAATTAAAAAATACAAGGATTTGATGTGTTGTAGTTGTTCCAAAGCACATTTTGTGTTTGATGAATTACTGGACTCATTTTCACATATTCATCATTTGAATGTTTTTCTCTTCTGCTTTTAATATCCAGACTCAGTGGATGAAATCTGGGCATGCCAATATTAAATATCAGTTCAAAGTGAAGATGAAAGGGAGATGAAATACAAGCTTTGCTTAAGCATCACTTTTTCCACACTCAAAAGCTCTGACATCAGAGTAAATACACATTGTCTCTGTTGCTCTCGTGTTCCTTCTCTCTGCTTTGCGAGTGTTTCTCTTGATAAAGGTTGGCGCAGCATAAGTCAGTGAGTCCTCGTGTCTCTGAGAAATGCATCAAAATGTATCAACTGAAATGCACATCTGTAGACTATCATTAAAAACTGCTGGTTTTATTTTTCCATCAGGCTTTTAATTGCAAAATTTCTTACTTTATGAATTTGATGTTCTGTCCTAGTTGATTCTGTATTTGTTTGTAGAGAAACAGCAGCTGGATTAAAACAATGTGAAAAAGTGATCAGAAGCAAATGTTTCACTGTATTTTACTTTACAAATCAGTTGTAAATGAGTATGACCTAACCAAATACTATTCAAGAAATCGATATAGAAGTAACTCTTCTTACCCGAGGTTTTGTTTTTTTCTTTGATGGTATAAATGAGGAAGGCTATGACAATCAGGCTTATGCTGAGAGCAACACATAGCAGAAAGACAATGGTGTTGGTCTTCTGCAAATCCCAATGTTGGACAACTGAAAGTATGTTGAAAAAAGCTCTTATTTAACGTGAAGTAATAGTGAAATGCAATACTATTTATAATTTATACATATAAATTCATTTTAATTAGTATTTGTTGACATACTTCACTTAAATGTTCTGTAGTCAATATTGACTAAAATATGAACATTTATGCATAGAAAAAAACTTACCTTCGATATCGAGTTTTGTTCCATTTCCAAACAGTATCTCTCCACATGTGGCCACAGCACAGTAATAAGTTCCTGTATCAGACGAGCTGACGTTCCTGGAGAAGCTGTAGACACATTTCTGTTGGGAGGCAGCCTCAGGACTCCGCTCACAATAATTACCATTGTTTCCATGACTATAAATTAAACTTGGATGAGATTCTTCTGGTTTGGCTCTGTACCAGTACACACTGTGGTCTTCTGTACATGTTCTGTTCTCAGAATTAGAGACGACTGAACACTGCAGAGTCACCGGGTCTCCTGGATGGACGGGATTAGACAAAGAGTCTTGAGTGACACCAGTGATGCCTGGGTCAGGTCCTACGAAATAAAAATAAATATGTTTCATTATATTCAGTTAAATAAAAATTTCAATTATATTGAAATAGTGTGTCTTCAGGAATTGCGCAAATAAACACATAAAAACGGTAAATAATTTTGCTGTGGTTGACTCATTAGTGTTGCTGTTTCTGTTTCACTTACCTTTGACTTGAAGAAAAGTTCCTTTCAAAAATGTCATCTTGCGCTGTCTTACTTTGATGCAGTAATAAACAGCTGTATCGCTTAACTGTGCTCCGTTGATATGCAGAACAAAAGTTCCAGGCTCTTGTTTTGTTGTAATGTGATGAATGTTTTCAATAATCGGAGAATCATAAGACATTGTTGATCCTACAATTTCAGGAAAGCTCTGAGAAACAAGTCTGATCCAGAATAAGTTTGTTGAATGCCAAAGACGATCCCGGATACAATTCAGAGTCACATTTTCCTCAACAGCAACATTTTTGGTGTCAAAGATCTGATGATCTGAGCATCCTGAAAATTAAAAGCAGAATCATGGTTACCAACAGTCATATAGTCATATAGTCATATAATCTTTTAGATTAATACACCACAGTGATTCAGTGATTAAGAATTCTATACTTACGCCCAGTTTTGATCAGGAGCAGTATATAAAAAATTGTCAGCATTTTGTTTTTTTCCTCTTGACACAGCAGACGTTTGAAGCTGCATTATGAAAGGATTTGTCTACATTTAACCGTATCGCATGGGAGGGAACAATTTTTAGAGCAATCTTATTGGCTTCTCACTCTGGTGCTGTTTCACTGCACTACCACAATGGAAATAAGCCATACCCAAAGCTTAAACACATGAAACAACACTAGCAACACATTTATGTTAATTTATGTTTGACTCTCATTTTGGTTTTCTTACAGTGGGCTGTTTACTGTACACACATACTATGTTTACAACAGTTTCCTCAGGAAATCAAAACAGGAAAGTGCATTATGGCCTTGGTTAGACTGTGTATGATGTTAGTTAATGTTTCACATTAAGTGTTACAGTAACTTATTTTTACGCTTTCATGTAGCTGACACTTAGGTGATGTGTATCAGCTTTAGTCAGGAGTTAGAGAATCAAGTCATGCTCAGTTTCAAAGTGCACCTGGATTAAAGGAAGAAGTTAAGTTTTTTTGTGCTCTGCTTTCACACAGGTGAATTCGGCTAAATAAGGAAAGAACAGGGCGTGGTCTGCTTATCTGCACAGTAAAAACTCAGATCACTTCAGGGTATGGAGGTGATCAGGTTCAGGGGTGGCTTGCTATCTCTTTCGCTCAGAAGAATCCCAAAGCAAATGGCATTTTCATGGTTCTTAATTTTATATAAAACAGAGATGTTACTGCATCAAATAAATAAATTCAATAACCACTACTAAATATAACATATGTGTGGATTTCGTGCTCCGATTTTATGATAAAAGTTGCGTTTATATTCATAATGGCCACTGAATCTTGGCATTTCTTGATTTAATGCAGTAACATCACTGCTTTGTACAGCCTGTGGTTTTCATTTTTGCTTTGGTTCTCCATTATGAAGGAGATAGGAACAACATGGTCACGAACCTGATCACCTCCGTACTCTGAGGAGCTGCACACAGTTTGCATTGTGCTGGTGAAGGAGACCATCCATGACTTTGTTCATTTCATCTGAGTTACTTGTACGAAAGAAATTCAAATGCTCAAATATTGCATTCAAGACATTTTGCTTTACAGTTTAATATGATGGATACTATGTAGTGTTTACACTCTATCGCTTTATGCTTTGGCTAGCCAATCATTTTACATTTCTGAGGATAGTAGGCGGGGCCAGGTACGTACATTCTTTTAGAGCAGAGCTACAGATTAAAAATGTCCAAGGCGAAGCGGTCAAAAGTCTGGCTGTACTTCACAGCAAAAGATGGAAACTCAGCAGCCTGCAACAAGTGCTGAAAGCTGATACTGTGATACTGTCAAAGGAGGTAACACCTCAAATCTGATGAAACACCTGGCAACGCATAGCGTTTTTTTTAAAAGCCGAAAAATGCTCCGTATTTGATAGCTTGCTGCGAGACCTCACACCGAGCACATCTACTGCGGGTGTGGTGCCTGTTATCGGACCCAGAGTTAGCAACTATGATAAATCAAAGGAATTTATATTTAAACAGGTGTAATTTGATACCATATGGTCTTGATACAATGATACCCAAACGCTGCAATGACAGTCTTACCGCTTTTGCATTTCATTAAATACTTATTAATGAAATTTGAACTCCTGTTATGGAGGTTAGACATGCTTTGTACCCGTCTATAACCATTGTTCTTACACTATACCTGGCTAAAGTAAAGTAACTACACACTTCAGGTCTGAACTTTGACACCAGGGCACCTGCTCCCCCTCACTATTCAGCCCTTCACCTCTTCTGTTCAGGCTTGAAAAATGTTTGATTCGGTTGTTCTGCTCTGGATTTCATTCTTTAATTGCTTTAATTAGTTTTCCACACTTGTGAACAACAACTGGTGCAACAGTGCGAACGTTGTTGAACGTTGTTCCTCTCACACGCTCCTGCACACCAAATCTGGAACTACTGTCCATCATGTGTCGTCCTTTTTATCTACCTCGGGAATTTACATCGGTCATTGTAAGTGCCGTTTATATTCCACCACAAGCGGACAC
>NW_005187421.1:43325-44294 GCF_000239375.1 Pundamilia nyererei
CAGTTGTCCAAGCATTTCACTGCATATCGTACTGTGTATGACTGTGTACGTGACAAATAAAATTCAAATTTGAATTTGAATTTGAATTTGAATTTTGAATTTGAGTACAATAACCTCAGTTTAATTCGAAATTAGAAGCAGAAAATTAGAGGTCACCTGTTCTTTATGTCTTTCAATTCAAGTCAATTCAATTGGAATCCCATCCAAATATAATTTACCACAATAGTATCAGAAGGCAACAGAAACAGAGATGTGTCTACAGTCTGTCCCAAACTATAACAAACGTATTTGAGTTGGGATGTACAATGTGCTGTTTGTCACAGCAGCTGTTTGTTGTACAACTGGCCCCACAAGGAAAAAACAGTTTCTGACCAACCAAAGCCAACTAAAGAGACAATGAAAGTGGACAGTATATCCTTGATTAAAAAAAAAAACCCTCACAGTTAAAGCCAAGTGTAGCACAAAAGTGACCCCCTTAGTCTGATTTTTAGTTTTAGTCTTCGGTCTGATTCTATAACTAGTTAGCTAACATAAACTGATGTGCACTTGACATTCGTCTCTTAGATGCACAGGACATTTTCCGTGTTTTAGCCAATCACTGTGAATTTCACTTTCTATATATTTTATCAAAGAGGCCTGAAATGGACAAATTCATATAATTACCAGATGGTGTACATTAATCTAAAACATACATAAAAAGTAATAAAAACAAGTGAGACCATTATGTATAAACTAAAACTACATAGGTGGTCTCTGGGACTCATCTTTTTAAAGCATTTTATTGGCTATTTTAAAGTATTACAGTTGTTGCTTTAGTACTGTTAAAAACTGTAACAGGGCTTAATGAAAGCAGTGTTAGCTGCTGTCAGCTTTATTTAGCTTACTAAAGAATAGAATAGAATAGAATTCAACTTTATTGTCATTGCACATGCACAGGTACAGGGCAACGAAATGCAGTTTGCATCCATC
>NW_005187421.1:44314-45166 GCF_000239375.1 Pundamilia nyererei
TATTACAGAAATGGGTCTATTATGGTATGTTATAATGTACACGGTATGAAGTATGTTGTGAATAAAGACAGTAACTAATGCAAATAGATGTAAGTGTTGTGTGTTGCTCCTAAAAATGATGAGCTATATGACGTGATACAAGTATTAGTAATGGAAGTGTGTTACTTTCAAATGATTGTGGACCTCAGAGTTAGAATTAAATACTAAGTTTAAGTCTAAGATCATTAGGCAGGACACATAGTAAGAACAAATAATAATTAAACATTTTATTACCTGTTATTGCACTTCATTAATTATTATTACAATTAATATGACTGAACACCAGTAACAGTTTCTTATTTTAAATTTAAAAAAAATTGCATTTTGAAACATCAACCAGTCAAACAACAGTAAAATTACAAAAAAAAGAAAAAACACTTTCGAGGAAGTGTATTACCAGCATTTCAGCCAATCAGGATGATTTCTACTTGAAACACTTTGATGATCTTGTGACTAAACTTTCATTTAAGTAGGAAGGCATCTGTCATGCAAGACAAAGGTGTTTCACCACAATGATTGGAGTACAGACTGCTTTGATTCTTTTTACTACAATAGGTAAGTACAAGATGATCTAGTGTTGTTTACACCGATTTTAACAGGTGCAGTATAATGTAAAGACAATACTATTTAAGAGGGAAGATTTGTAATGTTTACTGGTTTTGTCTCTTTTTGTCTTGTGTCTTCAGCTCTGATTCAAAGCGCAGAGGCTGCCCACCAGATCCCTTTGATTGAAGTTGAAGTTGGTAAAAATGTTACTTTGCAGTGTCCGGTTACAGAGAAGGACGGCAAATTTGTTCACTGGTTTAAGCAATC
>NW_005187421.1:46090-47557 GCF_000239375.1 Pundamilia nyererei
TTTTTTTTTGGGCAAATTTACATAAAATATGTGAAGTAAATAGTTTGCTTTCTGATTTTGCTTTGGCAGAAATATAAAATAATATAATATAATATCTGTGCTTTTTTGATTCCAGGACAAAAATGGGACCCTGTGATCATTGTACTTGGGATGCTGTTGGCTCTCTGTGTAATTGTCATTGCAGTCCTTATTCTATCAAGAGATTGATGGTTTCTTTTCTTTTTCATCTTCAGTTAAGCACCCAGAATATCTTTATCTAGAATACAGAAATCATTGTATAGCTCAAAGGCAGAATTTACTAACAGTACTGTCATAATATGTATTATTACATTTTAATATCTGCAAAAAATAAAAACAAAAAACAAAAAGAACAAAATGCATGCATTTAAGCATCCTGAACAATTTCACAACATCGGCTTTGTGTTCTTCTTCACATTGAACAGGTCAGCTATTATGTATCGCTTTCAGGTTCATACTGTGGAATAACAATTACTTTTTAACTGTGCATGGCTGTGCATATCTGAATCAATGACAGTTCCATAAGAATAGAAACGTGTTTTTAAAAATATATACATATTATAACCGCAGCAAACTCTATCGCTTATCATTATTTTTGTTAGACTGCAATGTTTCAGTCCAGGTGACCTTCGTCAGGTAAGGTGAAACTATTTTCACACAATTACTTAATTAATTAATTCCCATTTACCAAGGCAGAATACAATCAAACAATTGAGAAATAATAACTATTAGGCACATCACAGGTGTGTAGTATTGGTCAAATAATTTAACTGAATAACAACATTAGTTTTGTAAACAACCCTGTAGAAACCAAAAGGAAAGAAATGAGAACACACCTATTTTTAACTTAGAGATCCAAAGAAGGACCAAAAATATCAGAAATTCTAAAAAACTTAAATTTAAAAATTAGTTTGTATCTGTGCTAAAAACTCTCTTTCATCTACTCCATGATGTGCACTATTAAAAATAATGCAGTTTGTTTGGGTGACAAAGTCCGCAAAGAAAATATCCAGGAAGCCTCACTTCTGTTCAATAATAAATTATGGTCTCCTTCCCTAGATGGTGCTGGACTGGGCTCAATGCTAAATAATCGTAAGGACATTATATCATGTTTTATGTCATTAAAGTGGGCTGCTAATGGAAAGCTTCTTTCAAGCCAGTAAATCACACTTGTATGTTCACTTGTTCTCTGTTTCAATTTTTTCACTCTTTTACCTCAATATGTTCTTTTGCTAGTGTTATGATTCTGGGCCCAATTTCCACATCTGTAATTTCCATTAAAAATAAGACTTAGAAGTGTCTGACACAGGACTGTCTCGAGTTATCATAGGGCTTCCATGTAGCCATGTCTGCGGTGTACATTTTAGGACATCGTCAGGTCTCAAGAAAAAAGTTGTCAGGTATCAGACAAAAAATTGTCAGGTCTCAGTTCTCAAGAAAAAAGTTGTC
>NW_005187421.1:52452-53721 GCF_000239375.1 Pundamilia nyererei
TGACAAACCTTAGCAGACTCTGTGGGTCCAGCTTGTGCAGTGAAGCACGAGCGATTTGCTACTGCACTGGGCATTCCAATGTCCAATGTTTTTTCTTGAGAACTGAGACCTGACAGTTTTTTTGTCTGATACCTTATAGTGACAGGATCAATAACTCAAAGAAAAATAAGGACACTAAAACAAATCATCAGTTTAAGGAGATCACTTTTATGTTGTCTTTGGCTGCAACAATAAGTTTTATGTTAAAACCAGGGGCATACTGTTCACTGTCACTCTCTGTCTCTTTAGCAGTAATTGGCTTTTCGCTGTTTGGCTAGCTCCACTCAAACGGGGAAATCCAGCTGTTAGCCATAATGTTTGGGTTTATAAATAAGAACATTAGTGTTTCAGTGAAAACTGAAAAATAGAAGTAGAGAATTAGAGGTGGGAGGATCAGTCTAAATATTGAATACTGATCCATTCATGGTACTGGTATAGGATCAGTACTTTGTTTTTATCCTCTAAGTTCATGATGCAGTCCACTGAATTGTGTTAAATTAATGATCTCTTTGGAAATGACAAAAACAAATGCCTTAAGCTAAATGTTAGAACTCTTGTGTTCAGACATTTATAGCCCGACAGCACATTTTAACAACAAAAGTTGACTGAAAGTAGTTTAAAAACAGGCAGGTTTACATTAGATTTCCTAAAAGCCAGTGTCAAAATACATGTTTTGTGGTGTGTTTTGTTGTGTTAACGAATTATTCCGGAAAGTAAAAATCACTGATTCAGTAAAAGGACCAGATGTTGCAGTCCCTGATAATGCATTGCTTGAAATGGCGAGAATCTTTAGGGATGGCTGTTATGAGGAAAGGAAGCCCAGAAACTTTACGAGCAGAACACATTGTTGTGTGCCTCAACTTTCGCTCTTTTACCCAAGCTAATCTGCCATTCTTTGGGGGGAAATTAGATCTGATCTAGATTATCATATTAACATTTGGGACACATCGTCAGTAGTGGACCTTGGATTCATCGGGTGTTTCAGCCATTATCACTAGACGCTCTCACCCAAGGAGCCCCTGCCAGGGTTGATCAGGCCCTGGATGGTGTCACTGGTTTATGTGAATGTGTTATTTCCCTCAGTCTTTCTTCTGTTTAGTTTTCTACAGTTTATTTTCTCCTATCTATTCACTGCAACTGAGAATTAATACTTACCCCTTTAGCATTTATGGAGCCTCACTTCTTCAAAGGGATAGAAAAGGTGATAGAGAGAAGTAAGACAAAAGGGAC
>NW_005187421.1:55328-56406 GCF_000239375.1 Pundamilia nyererei
ATTTACACTCACAGAAACTACAGTCAAAAACAAGAGGGACGGCGTTGTGTCCACAGTCTGTCCAAAACTATTCAGAACTCCTCTGATGCTGGGATCTACTACTGTGCAGTGGTCACATGTGGAGAGATCGTGTTTGGTGAAGGAACTCAAGTGGAGACAAGTATGTTTTAATGTCAGATCTTAAATCTCTTAAAATCATGACATTTTAGTCAATAACTGGGTAGATCTTAGATGTTTTCAAGGGAAATATAAATGCATTAAACTTCTTATATATCAGCAATATGGACATATACCAGGCCAACTCTAGTGTGATAAAATGTATTATCATTGGCTGCATTTTTATTAGCTGTTCTAGTCTCTTTGGCTGGTAAATAACTACTGCATCATGTATTTAAACATTTTATAAAGAATAAATCATTTCCTATTTGTAATACTCACTCAATAAAATGTTCTCAAAAAATTGTTTTGCAGCCAAAAATATCTATTTTTTATGTTTTTACCTTTGCCTCAGTCTTAAAGTGTATATTTCTTTCTTTATTACTCTTCTTATATTTATTGCTCTCCTTTGCACTGAATGGAACTGGATCCCCGTCGTCTCGTCTCTCTATACACTGTTCTGTATGTTGCAGAGATAACAAGCAAGTTTACTTTGACTTTGATGTGAAAAGTATTTTGGGGTTCACTACTGAACATTTTTCAGCAAGTTTTATGTTATGATTTCTTCAAATCTGGCGTGAATAATCATAAATATCATGTGTGTCTTTTCCAGAAGCAAAACTTGACCCGGTTGTCCTGGCACTAGGTGTGTTATTGGCCTTTAGTGTGACTGTGAATATCATCTTTGTATTCTGCAAAAGTCAGAGAGGGTTTAAAAATGGCAAAGGTACGTGCATTTCATTACATTACTTGAGTAACTAAAAATGTTTCCATGGTGTTTTGTATGAATTTTCCTTCAATTTTTGGAACCAGATGCATTTTAACCTTGGAATTTGAATGATTTACGCTGTTGGAAAGTTTCTCCTCATGCATACCGCGGACTAAATACAGAGAACTGGTAAATGGGGACCAGTTAAGATAT
>NW_005187421.1:56426-57650 GCF_000239375.1 Pundamilia nyererei
CTTAACCTTTTTCTTTTCTTTTGCAGCCTAGTGAGCTGTAAGATTAACTACTGACTGTAGCCATGCAGTAAAACACAAAAAACTTGCATGCATCGTGTTGTAACAAGTATTTACAGTTCAGCTAGTGTTACAGAAAATGCATGAATATACTTTTATATGTGGTTTGAGTTTGCTGCCAGTGAATGTAGATTAGAAAGCAGTCTATTGTACTTATAGCAATGGTATTATTATATTCAATTGACAATTTTAATTTCAATGTGATCACTTCTACTTTATTATATATAACAGCATTAAACCTGGAGACACTTCTTTAGGTAATTCTTGGTATATTGAGTATCTGAAATTAATCTGCCCACGCTGAATAATCTATGTTTCCATGTGCACACAGCTTAGATGTCATGCACATTTAAATTAATATTTATTAAAAACAAATTTGTTGTCCTTTGCATTGTGACATCTTTTTAGATTACTGGATTTTTAGGTCTGCTTTTATTCTATTGCTATTTTAACCTTACAGTATATGATTTTATCTGATCTTATATACTGTCTTTGAATGCTGTGTAGACAATGTGCTTTATTTGATTGGATTTTAGTGTCATTTTTACTTTGGCTATATATTTTAATGTGTAGCACTCTGGTTGTCTGCCTTGTATGAAATGTGATTTTAGTGAACACACAGTAAGTACAACTTTTATTTCAGTTCCATATTTAACTAGATACTTCACCTCTAAATGCAAGTTCAGGTGTCTGTACTTGAAATTAGATTTATTGTTAATATAAGGATGACATATTACAAAAGGAACACAAATCGTATTGCCAACTTTGACTTTCTGAATCTTTTTGGTTTTCTCAGCAGGGACAAAGAATCCTTCTCACATTTCAGAAAATAACTTGTCAACTTTGGACCATTTAAATGTCGTGGTAAATATTCTACTTTTTCGCACATTACAATTCAACATTTTGTCTCTGAATTTTAATATGGCAGCGTTGACTTGAGCCCCAGATACATAGACCTAAAACCAGTTGGTGACCCTGTGGCAAACCACTGGTTGCTAGGGAAAATGTATATTCCCTGTCTGATTTGTGAGTCATTGCCGGAAGTTGTTGCCAAACACGAGGTGAAACTGGTCACAAAGAAAACCTCCTTGCAATAGAGATTGACAGACCACGTGATTTTCGCGCATTGCATGCCGGGAACTCGTGGCAAAACAATCCAAGTACCGC
>NW_005187421.1:58658-63595 GCF_000239375.1 Pundamilia nyererei
GACCGGCTATTGCAGTTAATAATACAACAGCTTCTTGCCATTTTTTGTGTTTCTTTGTATCGCTGTGTAATGTAATTTCAATTGAAAGCCTGCGTGCGCTAGTACCTCTTGCCACGAGTTCCCAGAATCCTTTGCGGTTTTACCCCTGAATGACGTCACATTTTCAATCTCTATTGCTTTGGTCAGCACACAATTTGCATGAAAGTTGCGCTTTCTAAAGCATGTTGACTGCAACAATAAGGCAGTAATTTAGTAACTAACCAAAGATGGCAACCAAAGCAATCACAAGGAGGTTTGTGGTGAGGCACTAGCTTTGACACCACTTTTACCTCGCTGAACATTCGGGAAGGTACCCTAGTGATCGAAGTTTGCCTTAGGGTCGCTGACTGGTCTCTCAGGCTGAGTGATGGAGGCCTTAGCTAAAGCGCAATAATTTTTTTCTCCTTTCTTCAATCATATGTTGTCTCATAATAATCACTGCATCATATTTAGTTAATTTTACCTGCCATAGTCAATGTAAATGTTTTCTTCAGCCAGGCTGACAAGTATGTTGACAGAAGCCTTGTTTTTGTTTTGTTTTACTAAAATAAAAACTACATAATTGTTATTCACAGGATGGTGAGTCAGACGCAGTAAACTATGTAGCACTGAATTTCTCCTCAAGAAATCGAGTGAAGAAGAACAAGATGAAAGAGTCACCACAGGAGTGTGTGTACTCTGCTGTGAGACCATATAATCACGCATTGTCTCAAACATCTTAGTAGGCAGAGCAGGATTTGCAAGGAAAAGACAGCCTATATTTCTTTGTTGTGGTTATTTTTAATCAAATATTTGGTTGTTAATGTTTATTATATTTGAAGTTAATCCTACGACAAATTTCAGCACGTGAGTTGTTGAAAACATTACATTACACATTTTTATGCTGTTAATGCTGTGTTAGCTTATAATAAAGTGGCTTTTGTAAAATTAATTGTACAACCTAAAATGCATTCCTATAAATGGCTAAATACAACTTGACCTTACACTACAGCAGTAGTAATAACATCATTTCACTCAGCAACTCAGTACTATATCAGTATTGCATTTTTTTGTGTAACTGTGGACGATCAATGAAGTGATTGAGGTCTGTCATGTAGCAAGCATTAATGTGCATATCAACAACTGATGGCTGCGGCTGCTTCGTCATATTTTGGGTGAGCTGTTTTTGTGTTTTATGATGTTACATGGTTATAGTCCTTTTAGTGCCATCTACAGGCTGTAATGCTCCTGACCCGTAATATACTATATTGGAGTTAATTAAAATTCACACCTCACACTTCTGGCCAAATATAACATTAGTACAACCTCATCAAAAACAATTTGGAAAAAGTGACATTAACTTTTAACCTTTATTTTACCTACACACATACTATCGAAGCTTCCTATGTGGGGTTTAACTTTCTTATAGCAGCCAGATGATGCAAGAGACCTGTAAGTTTCGTTTCATTTGGTACATTTTCCTGTTCAGCCTGATGAATCAGCAACATAACTTGGTGTTGTACAATTAACAATAAAAACAACCAAAATACCAAACTGGGACTTTAATCACATGTTAAATTTGCCACTTGTAAGTCAGATGATTTCTAGGCAAAATAAATATGACAAAAAGTATCAGAATGAGAAAAGATGAAGAAAGACAAAGTGCTGCAACAAAAAACCTCATTATGATTGCTTTGGTTCCTAGCACAGTTGTCTCTAGTTTTTTCCATTTATCTGCAAACACTTGCTAGCTACTAGCCAAGTGACAGAAAAACTTGAAAAGGTGTGATACATAATGTAAATGGAGAAGTTTCACCTCTCAATGTAAAGGTTTTGCCTCAGAGCTGCAGCCAACATGTTGCAAAATCTCAATTTTTACTGTGAGCACAAATGGGAACTATTTTACCACCAACTGCCATCAACCCTCAGAAGGCACTTGCAACAGGTCTGTTACAACAGGTAGTACCCAGTGGATTGTTCATCGTCGACTATGACTGTCATCATCCTAAATGAATGTCTTGTGGTTAGTGGTCACAAACCTCAATTACAAGTTTCAAAAAACCATCAAAATAATGAATCAAGATTTATAAGTGGGCTCACATTTACATTATTTTCTGGATGCAGTGACTTTGTATATTACAAAACACAAACATGGAGTGATGGATGCATCAAGGGCAAGGATGAGTCGAGCCACATTCATAAGAACATTTACCTAAAACATTAATAATTAGCTGATGGCAATTACTTCCAGTGTCGGTTAATCCATTCCAAAAGCCTTGACGGCTGCATAGATCCTTTCTCGCTCCAATGCTTTTGTATTTCTTTTTCTAGCACTGTCAGTTTTTATCGTTGTAAATATGACAGCAGAGTAAATGCATGTGTCCTTTTCTCTCTGGAGAAATGTGGGGGGAAATGAAACGGTCAGTGTTATAACAAAGAATAATTACTTATTTTTGATAAGTTTACCTTACCTTCACGTTTCTTTTTTCAATACTTTCTTGCAGGGAATTAGAAGCTAGAAAAGAATAAAAATAAATTAATCAAAATTAATATTAAATTAGTATTTGTGACAGTAATTGTGACAGATATATGACATAAGTAATATTACCATTGCAGTCACACTTGTTATGCTTGATGATGTAAATAAGAATACCAATTGCCATCACACTTATGACCAACACAGCACACAACAGAAGAATTGTATTGTCTTTCAGTAAACCACCAAAGGTCCCCAAGCTGGTTTCTGACAGAAGAAAAAAAAAATTAATCACATTTTTTTTAACTTCTAATTAAGAGCAACAGTATCATCAGCATGTGTCAAACTCACCTCTAATATTGAGTTTTGTTCCATTCCCAAAAATAACTTCCCCACAAATGACCAGAGCACAATAATAAGTCTCAGTATCTGAGGAGGTGATGTTCTTAGAGAGTCGATACACACAGCTTTTTGAAGACGATGTTGACTCAGGTTTCTTGGTACATTCATCGGATCCTTTACCATCAGTGTAAATGATGTTCGCCAAAGATTTATCTGATCCAGCACCAAACCAGTGGACACTGTGTTCATCAGGACAAGAACTGTTGCCAGAACTAGAGATGACCGAACACTGGAGAGTCACTGAGTCTCCTGGCTGAACTGGATCACTTCCTGCCGGCAACTGAACAACAGTGTAGTTTGACTGAGTGTTTTCTATAAAAAATGATAATAATATGGAACTTGAAAAAGGGCTGCAAAGGGTTAACGCATATAAAGAATGTAATGAAGGTTAAAACAAAACCAAAACAATGAAAAGACATCATTACCATTCAGAGACAAGTAGGTTGCATTCCAATGATCTTTACTCCAGGTGGAGGCTGCACAATGATAGAGTGCTTCATCTTCTCGGACAGTCGAAAAAATGGTCAGCATGCTCATTACTTGTGTGCTGTTTGCATCAAATCGTGACTGAGGAAAGCCTCGTTCAAATGTTGGCTTTTCAGTAGCTTTCATCAACGTTGTAATTAGTTTAAGGCTGCCACCAATGTTCTGTTTGTACCACTTGACTCGTGTGTTACTATACTCCAAATCAGGAAACCAACATGTGAAGGTTACTGAGTTGCCAAGTTGACATTTAGTCACTGAGAGTAGAGCAGCTGTAGGAAAGCACAACAGATATGTAGATTATATAAATGCAATTAGATAAGAATCATAATATTGTAGATTTGGGAAAGAAAAATAGAAGAAAAAAAATCTGTACATGCATATACATCATCAGTCTTATGAAACAGCATATCCAGAGGCAAAGCGTAAGTGCATTACTTGCAACTGGAAGGCAAATTGAATTATTTTGCTACAAAAAATGACAATTGGGTAAAACCTCCACAAAACGCTAAAATGGGACATAGGTAGATTGCACTTACATCCTTGACGAAGCAGAGTCAGTATAATCCATAAATGCAACATCTTGATGCTTTTTGTGATGTGGGCTTTGGTTTTTAAGTGAGTGATGCAAGATTGATGTGATAGTCCCGACTGTCAAAAGAAGCCACTTGGTAGCTGCTTTCATTTCCTGCATTGTGCAACATGCCTTTGGAGGTTTTTGTGGTTTGCTCAAACAGGTCAAATTTCAGCAAAAATATTTTAATAATCTAATATGTTCATAAACATATATGGCATAATAATAATTATGTAAACAGAGAATATAGCTTAAGTGAAAAAGCTGAGGTGACAGGTAAAATATTTAGTCAACAGTTCTGAGGAGTTGTGATCCTGCAGAAATTTACAGATAAATAAAGTAATGAGTTTGTTGCCTTTATTAGGCTAAAGGCTCAGTATGCTCACATTCACAATTTAAATAACGCTTCTGTGCAAAAGGTAGAGGTCATTTGCTGTATTAACTGTTTTCAAATATCAACTCTAAAATGACTTGCTTGTTGCATCTGATGAAAATCAATTAAAGGTATTAAGGTATTTATTTTTTTATACACATATACATTATTTGTAACTGTAAATCAGTGCATCATTTTTTTCTGGAGCACTGGGTTTTACACAATTGTTCTTTAAGTTTGGTTACTCTTTTTAACTTGTATCACGTTTGATTTTCATTTTTGATTTCCTGAGAAATAGGGAAATACCCACCCATGTACTGATCATAGTAGCCTTTTATGAAAAAAAATTGCATGCGTTCTCCACTGTTAGTCCTGTGGTTGAACCAAATGTGCCTTCTTAACACATACAGCATCTGTAAGTAAACCGAAACTTTACAGTCTCTGTATCACTTGTTTTGAGGACTATAGTTTAACAGCTTTCTCCAGTCCACAAGTGTTAACGCTGTAGAATACTTTTTTTCTCTTACGGTTTTCTTACTGAAGGAAGTCTGCCTCACAGCAGTTCAATTTCCATTCAGTTCTATTAACATAGTGCCCCCCCCTCTGTCCCC
>NW_005187421.1:65545-66462 GCF_000239375.1 Pundamilia nyererei
GTGGCAATGCTAGAGAAAATCTCCCTTTTAACAAGATGAAACTTTCAGCAGAACCATGCTTAGGGTGCGGCATCCATCCTCCATGATTGGTTGGATGTGAGGAGAGGAATGGAGAAAAAAGGGAGTAGGAATGTCTATATAAGTGTATGACAAACAGAACAGCCTGTTTGTCATTTATTTTAAATTATGTTCCACTTCAGAATAATGTTGAACAGTAAGTCATTTTGCTTTCGAGTTTGGCTGTCTTTTGATTGACACGTTGCTTATTATAGTTTATTGTGTCGTGTCCCTCACTTTCTCAGTCAGATTAACAGCTGGAAATCAAAAACAAGAAAATACTAACAGTCAAAATTGAAGTTAAAGCTTCAGAACAAGATTTGATAAACCAGTGAGTGATTTGATAATGGTTATGTCCATCTTCTGAATGCAGATACTTCTGAATACAGCAGCTAATTCCATTTTATTGCTATTTTATCTCTATCTTGATACAATAAATCCCTTTGAAGATAGTAGCTGACTACACATGCTGGCAGACCTGGAACCCATCTTTGAAGCAACCATTTCAAAGGCAATGAGACTTCAAGTTAATTGCACATGGTGGTCACAGTAATTTTGGTCATTCCACAGTTTTGTAGTGTGACTGTAGCATAACTAGCAAAGTGACAAGAGTATGTTAATAAGAAGTCATAGAGACAAAAATAGTGAACTAATGAAAAAATTTATTAAAACATTCTCAAAAGCTTAAAAAAATCAGGATAAACACAATGCAATAGCCCTTAGCTAATTCATTACGTAATATTTTTTTTTGTGCCAGGTTTCAAGTAACAATAAAAACGTATTTTGACAAATGCAAACAACAGCAACGAAAGATTATTTCATTATTATTGCTTTAAAAAAATCACCAAATTAAGAAAAAA
>NW_005187421.1:79268-80266 GCF_000239375.1 Pundamilia nyererei
TGCTGGCTGACTTCCTGCATAGTAAGTGGTATGTCATCCAGATATGGGCCAGGCCTGGCGTATGTGCCACTGTTTATGTGATAGCATGCCACATCTAGCCCAATTATGGTTTGGTTTATGTGGCCCAGGCTCATGGAAAACAGGTCTGGCCCGGATCTGGCATCAAGCTGGCACTTGTGACTGACTGGTGTCATGGCAGGGTGTATGCCAACCAGATGTTGGCCAGGTCTGGCAATGGCAATTTTAGTTAGAAGACCCAAATGCCACGTTGCAATACTATACTGCTGTGGTAGCCAACATTTCAAATGCAGGTTTGACAAGTTTGCGAGTGCACGCTTTATCCAAAACCTAGTGAAAGGTTTACTCATGTTCACCACCGGGTGTCTGTACCTCAGGAGGTAGAGCAGGTCACCTGCTGAGGGTAAGATTAGTGGTTCGTTCCCTGAACCCTTTAGTCTGCATGTCAAGAGTGTGAATTTGTATGAATGTAGTTAGGAAGCACTCAGTTTAGAGAAAGTGTGTGTATGATTGGGTGAATGTGGCATGCTGTATAGAGCACTTTGAGTAATACGGGAGACTAGAAAAGCGCTGTCTGAACAGAGTTCATCATCTTACTTTTGCACTGTTATTATCCAGCACATGTTATTATTACATGGCTTGATTAAGGTACACATTAGGCTGACATCTGGGGCCAAATCCACCATAGGTCCCAAGCACCATACAGGTTTAGTCATTACGCTGTACTTGTATATCTCTTTCCATCATCATAGCTGTCTTAGACAACCTGAACACAACCACAGTATGAAGCCCTGTATCCTGTGATATCTGAAAAAAATAATATATTTCACAAAAACTGTGAGATGACAAATATATAAAAGGAATAACAGTAGTGTTACAATGTATGTATGTATGTTTAAAATAACTTACCTTCTGATTTAGTTGATTACTAGTGGTCATGGTATAAGTCAGTTGCACTGCTGCAGCACCTGAATTAAAGG
>NW_005187421.1:82156-83722 GCF_000239375.1 Pundamilia nyererei
GACACGAGCAGTCATCACAACACAAGTAAAATTCTAGAATAGATTTCCTGTCCAAAATTTTCAGCCATGTTACAAAGAGAAAAGTTCCAAGACATCACTTTTTGCTTAGTTGCTCTATTGGGCCAAAAAAAGTGGCTAAATATTACCAGAAAAAGGCAATTGTGGAAAATTGTATCTAAGATTTTACATTATAATTTATGATATACTTTTTTGAGCATTGATAAATGACGTCTTTGAGAGTAAACACAACATGACCAACACACCAAAACACGAAATATGGTTGACAAAACAGGTTCTGTGACAATCGTATGTCCAGAGTAAAAATAGCATTTTGTGATTGTGCTGCAATACTGTTTCAGTCAAATTCTCCAAACTGCAAAATGCCAAGAGAAAATACTGTTAGTGATATATCAGTGTGATATATCAAAGGACAATGTTGTTCCACTTATTTTGCACTAAACCAAACACGTGAGGATTTATATGAAGTCAGACCTTTCTCTTTCTATATTATTGTCATGTTTTGCTGTGCAGCAGGCAGGATGTGGGACCCAAATGCAGGATTTGGAGACTGAATTATAAACTAAAAGCAGTAGCTGTACTGCTAGTACTGCTAGTAGTAGTATTGCTGGGGAAAAACTTTCAAAAGAAATGCAAGAAAGGTAAACTAGAAACGCAAACACAAAACTCAAACTAGGAAACTAGAAAACAAAACCTGAGGGAGCCTGAACATTACCATAAACACAGAGGAAAAACACACCATGGTGACGACACCACGGTGAGCAGGGGAACACTGAGGACTAAAATACACCGGCAGGATAATGAGAGGATGGGGAACAGCTGGGACTACTCAGACAAAACAAGACACGGGAAAAGCAAAACTCAAAACACTGAACACAGGACAGGATCTATCAAAATAAAACAGGAAACACACAACAGGAACAGAGGCACGGACCTGATGCTGAACAAAGGGAACTTGAAGCACAGGGACAGGAGTGACATGAGACATGACTGACTGGGGAACAAGAAAATAAACATAAAGACAAAACTTAACCTACACTAAACACGAGGGGCACGGGAACAAAACCCAAGAACTAGAAATCAATAAATACTAGAGAACTTAGGGGGCTAGAAATACAAAACAGAAACCCAAAAACACCAACGGTGATAAACAATGGTGAAGTCAAAAACGTATATAATGACACAAAAGACTGGGTCACCGACACAGGACCGTGACAGTTATCATTTAGCAATAAACTGTTTGCATCATTATCCTTTGCTGTATCACACTCTTTGGGATTATCATCAATTAATGTTTACTTCCAGTGATGGATGGAGGAAATTTTTACTGCAGACAAAAACATTTTAAACAGCTTATTTTCTAACCAGACATCGCAGTGGTGGACAAGAAGAGAAAGAAGGCCATAGTGATAGATGTAGTTGTTCCAACCAATATCAGGAAGAAAGATGGTTGAGAGATACCAAAAAGACTGAGAGAGGAGCCAGAGCAAATGTGGAGAGTGAAGGCAACGGTTGTCCCCATGAATTAGTGATCTCCAAAGCGGGAGA
>NW_005187421.1:84254-86261 GCF_000239375.1 Pundamilia nyererei
TGCAGCTTTATTGTTTATTAGGTTATGGAACTATTTTTATTGAGCACCGAAGTGCAGAGCAAATATTTATTCAAAGTTTACAATGTCTCTGTCAAAGTGCACAGGTAAGCCTTGTTCACATCTAATAGCAATTTTTCTGGTGTAAGAGTTCCCACGGTACTCACAGTGGCCTGGCCTTCCCCCTTTTAGTTTACAGACAACAATGTCAAAAGGTTTTGTGCTTTTGGTCATCTCACCATATGGCTCTCCTGCATGGTCACAAATGGGTTTCACTAGACCCGTGGTAGCTCTGATAAAGGTGTTGGTCTCCTTACACTCATTGTCGGCAGTTTTAATGCGTCTACTAGCTATCACGCTGGTACACCTGTCAACACTCATCCGCTGAAAAATATGCTGATTTATAAACTTCTGGTAACGCTCAGAGATGTTAGCATTTACACAGAGTACAGTGGCAGAAAGCAGCAGCACAAACTGGGTCCTCATGGCTCCCTGTTGAAGAAAATATGAAAAAAAAATATTTTAGACAATCTGTCGCATCTGAGATGAGGACTGAGTAAAGGCAAACATTTCCTCAATTTAGGTGTAAATTGACTGGATATTGTTCATATTGTTGTTGTTGTTATTTTATTAAAATGCACAGTGATCATATTAAACCATATCAACAAATAAACCTCTTGGAGATTTTAGCAATCATAGACTCTCTAGATATATACTCCCGAGGGAAAAGTACAATTTTAAATAAAGTCATATTTAACTTGTGTGTAATGGCAGAGCATTCTGAAAAAATGAAGAAACAAACCTTCCGAGTTTAAATCAGAAACTTTGTCAGGTCTCTCAGTTCTCCCGTTGTTAAGCTTGTGAAGCTTAAATGGAAAACAATAAAAAATAGATGTAAAAATGTTACAATATCAATACCACATTACAGAGAATAACTTACCCGTAACAAGACCACAGTGACAGTGATCGGTGTCAAGTCTGCTCAATCATTTATAGAACTCATTTTGAACTTTGATTTCTTGGCTCAGCAATACATGGGGAGGGAGTTCTAGATAAAATAATTCAGTTGGGTAAAGGGACAAGAAGATAACAGTGTACTTTTTTCACTTTTTGGGGTGCTCTACAATTACACCAAGCCCCCTCAAGACTGGTACTTACAATATAAGTTTCTCCTGATTTTAGTCACCAGATAAAAAGGCAATACTGATCAACTTTTGTTATATATCAGACTATTGTTTTCAAAGAATAAAATCAAATGAAAATTAAAGTGTGAAGGTAAGAAGAATGAAGGGTGTGTAGTCAGGTACTATTAACCAGTACAGCCAAACATAAGTCATGTTCAGATGTGTATTTTAATTCCAAATGGTTGAGCAAATTTGGTTTCTTATGCAGTCAATACTTAACCTAAAAGAACAAAGCACAAATTGACAACATTTACAATAATTTTAATAAAGCCATTAAAAATCAACTTAGCCTGACCACAAAAACATCTGTGGGGAAGAACAAACATACACCTCCTGCTTATATAAAGGTTTGCAATGTTTGGTGTTAAGGGTTATGACAGGAAAGAAGGTCGTAGGTACATTAGAACTGATCCAAATATTTGCTGATCATAGTTCAGTTTCAGTTTGAGTAAATGATAAAATGTTTACATTCCCAGTGGACTGTAAACATTTCTGACCTAAATCAAGAATAACAGCTTACACAGAACTGAACTTTATATATTTATACTGTACTTTATATTCAGTATTTCTGACAACAAACATTCTCCACTTCTTTTTAGTACATTTTCCACACGTTTATCTATTAACAGTGGTTCATTCAAATTTGTTTAAGTACGGGTTGTGAATGAAGGGAAGAAGAAAAAATACCCCCAAGAAGCAGGTTATGAGCACTGTTACGTGCCAGGAGATGTGGCTTTGCTTTTGTGTTCTATTTATCTTTCAGGTGTCAAGCCTCCACCTATTGGCCAGTTCGAAGTTGATTGGCATGTGTCTATTGGCTGGTCTG
>NW_005187421.1:87455-88770 GCF_000239375.1 Pundamilia nyererei
CACACACACACACACACACACACACACACACACACACACACACTGCTAAAGCTCTCACACAGGTCTCTACTTGTGTCCTGTGTGAATTCCCCTCCCTCTCTCGAGACATAACACCCTCTGAAGATGAGCAACACCTCAACCGAGACTCATTTTGACTGCATGAAAATAAGGTTTTAAGAATGATGAAAAAATTAACAGTTGTCTGTATTATTTTTTATTTCCTTCACCTTATTCGGCCAGTTTGCTGATGTTATTTTTACAGCAAACAATATCCATGAAATGTGGAACCCTCAGCTTTGACTTTAGTGCCACTATTGATCTCATTGTTTATTCATTCTAAGCCAAATTGGGTTTTTTTGCTATTATATAACTACTTTGATGTCATGCTTATTAAAAATGTAAATAATGGTTGAAATGGAAATCCTATCATTCCACTTTTTGCACAAATGCATTCCACATGTCTGATGATGCTGCTACCACCAGAGGGCACTCTAATACTTTTTATATCACATATTAACCCAAAGAGAACAAACAAGGTGTTTAAACATGTAAACTGTTTTCATTCATTTTACAGTAATTTTTCACCACCTCTACTCTTTAACTGACATTACTCTTAAAATATGAGGTCACAAATGTTTGATTGTTAACTTAAGACACAATAGCAACCACAGCACTGCAGCTGCATGTGACTTCATTGTTTCCAAGTTACTGTCCAAATCAAGACATGCATAACATTCAAAATAGTTTGCTCTTAAAATGTTTAAGCAATTAATTTCTATCCTCATTATACATGTTTGTATTTGCAAAGATCACCAAAAAGTGACAGTAAAATCGGTTTGTGGCTATGTTAGCAGCAAGTATCACAGAATGACTTCAAATCCATTTGATACTGAGGCAAAACATAGACCATGCTAGAATGATTTGTTTGATGGATTTGTGAGACTCTGGAGTTTCTTTAAGACCACTGAGAGTTAGCTTCATGATTCACAATTTGTAACCACCTGACCCACAATCTCAACTAGAGAACATAAAGTACATCATCGTCTTTGCGCTTTTGAACCTTGAGCATTCTCTGGTACAGGTCACAGTAGTTCTGAGTAATTACACTCAGTGTTTGCTCGGAAGCTGAGGAATGGTCAACCACAACTTAGTTTACTAGGTTAGCTGCAAACTCTTTCTGTTTCCTACACTGTTGTGCACTTTTACACAGTGCTTTGAGGCTACTCTTTTCTGAAGAATAGAAACAGATCGCTGTTGCTTTATTACAAAAACAGATTGATGCTGACAGTATATGGATAGACAATATTATGGCTTA
>NW_005187421.1:90038-105695 GCF_000239375.1 Pundamilia nyererei
CACTATGAGCAAGCACTCGGTGACAGTGGGAAGGAAAACTCACTTTTAACAGGAAGAAACGTCCAGCAGAACCAGCTGACGTGACCAGTTGGTGAAGGGAGGGAAAGAGGACAAACGCTTCGGCTGGTCAGACAAAAACGAGCAAAAAACATTACCTTGCTTTTTTTTTTTTAATATATTTTTACCTTTTGCATTTAGTGCTCTGAAAAATCTATATGAAACTTAAATAATGTATCACCACATAATACACTTTTTTCTCACACTGCACAGAAACATCAAACAGCCACCAAGTGAAGCTCACACTGAAGAAAATGCCTGAATTAACAAACCTTCCAACCTTCAAGCAGATGAGCTCAAACAAAGGAGGACACCAGGTGTCTGTCCTGTCAGCTAAGAACAGGAAACGGATCCAATAATTTGCACAAGCTAAACAAAACCTGACAACAGAAGTTTAGACACTGACTGGTCTGCTGCTGTGACATTTGGATTGTAAGGTTACATCCATGTACGTAATTGGCATTGCAATAGCAAATTGGCCTGATTTTGGTGTAACTGTGTGGGCAACATTGTGTACCAAGAAGTACACAAGCTACTGAGCACACAAAGTGTTGAAAACATGACTTCACTGTGCTCGAATGGCATCCAAATTCTCCAAATCTAAATCCAACACAGTACCTTTGTGATATTGTGGAATACAAAATGTGGAACATGAATGTACAGCCAAGAAATCTGGAGCAACTGTGTGAGCACACAATCGTGGGATGTCCCAAACTGTGAGTTTTGTTTACTCTCAGTCTGTGCTGCTGCGGGTTGGCTTGTGGTCCCACCTCTACCTCTCTTATATTAGCATCAAAAACATGTGAAAATCACACCTAAAATAAAGAGCTGGTCAACTGATCCAGGACAAACTCCTTTTAGTTTCTTTTTTTTTGGCTTGACTTGTGTTAAGCACTGTTTAAATGTATAAATTTAGATGGCCCTCTTAGGGAAACAAAATATGACTGTTCAGTAGGCTCTAATCACTAAGTTATCAACATGCTATGTCCTCTCTGTCTGTACAATGCTGCCATCTTCTGGTGAGAAACATTCTGGTCAATTAACATTAGTCAGGATGTTTTGACTTTCTCAGCTGCCTGCATGCTAATTAGTATAAAGGGATGGATCCCATGCAAACCAGATAACATTAGGGAAATGTTAAGGCTCTCGTATATCATAGAGTGTGATCTGTAAGAAAACAGCAAAACACTCTTGTTATCAGAGTTAAACACTTTTATATTTCTCTGAAAGTAAAACATTTCTCAGTGTCTAAAATGAAAGCAGACCTGTGCTGTTGGACCAGTTCAAAGATAAGTATTCTTCAGGATTGAT
Source organism: Pundamilia nyererei (assembly GCF_000239375.1). Taxonomy (NCBI): domain Eukaryota; kingdom Metazoa; phylum Chordata; class Actinopteri; order Cichliformes; family Cichlidae; genus Pundamilia; species Pundamilia nyererei. The sequence continues at coordinate 91,407 of NW_005187421.1, forward strand.
GTTAATAGTTAATAGCATGCACTAAAAACTTTTAAGACATTTCATTTGTGAGTTTCTGAGTTTAAGACCACTAAAGCATATCTCTGTGCAGATGCATTTTGCACCTTTTGCAACCACTAAGGATAACTGTCACATACTCCTACCTTTAGTGTATAACAAACACCCAGTTTTCTATGTAACCATCTTACCTCCAATCAGGTAAGGTCAGGTGTTCATTTACAACCTAAACCTATTACAAACGCTAAATGAAATTTTATTCAAATAAAATGAATGGCACGTCCTTTTTTTCATGTACTTTTTAGAATTCAGAAGTTACAATTCAAATCAGTATTAAGCAAAAATGTGAACTTAAAATACAAATGGAGTAGCATTTTCAAGGAGAGGCAATCAGTCTTAACTGCAGCAGTCAACTGTCCATCAGCATCAACACACCATCAGAAAGCAACAACTCAAGGGTAATGGCAGACCAGCCCAGGAGCAGCAATATGTTTAATGCCATAACTGGTGAGTTATAAGTGAGGAGGAGCCATCATGGAAGGCCAGGGGATAGAAGAAGTTGTTGACATTCAGAAATCCTACCAATGGCTGGACAAAGCTGGACTGAAAGAAAGCACAGAGGCACAATTATGGCAGCACAGGAAGAAACTCAGTGCAAGATCCGTAGAGGCAGGGGTCTATCACACCAGGTAAGAACCCAGGTGCAGACCCTGTAAAGATGCCCCTCAGACAATCCAGCACATAACAGCAGAGTGCACGACGCTAGCAGGCAGGGCATACATGAAACACCATAAAAAAGTGTAATATAGTATACAGGAAGATTATGGCATGGAAGTCCCGAGGTCAAAATGGGAGTCGCCCCTTAGTGTGGTCCAGAATGACTGAGTTAAGATTCTGTGGGACTTCCAGACACAGATGATGACTAACCAGCGGGGCATAGTCGTAGTGGACAAGCAGAGGAAGACTGCTACATTGATAGATGTACCAAACGACAGCAACATCAGGAAGAAGTAACATGAGAAGGTGGAGAAGTACCAAGAGCTGAAGAAGAACTCGAGAAGATGTGGAGTTTGAAAGTAACAGTGGTCCCAGCGTTAATCGGAGCACTCGGTGCAGTGACCCCAAAGCTACGAGAGTGGCTCCAGCAGATCCCAGGAACAAAATCCGAGCTCTCTGTCCAGGGGAGTAAAGTCGGAGCAGCAAAGATACTGTGCAGGACCCTTAAGCTCCCAGGCTTCTGGTACAGGACCCAAGCTTGAACCTGGATGGACCCCCTTTGATTTCTTGACCTAATTCTTTATGGCATTGATTAAACAAGGTGATGGAAACATTCCATACTGACATGCTGCATGGTGACATACCATAATGACAGCATCATAATGCAAGTAAGACAGCTGTGAATCTCCCATTTCACCCCATCCCAAAGGTGCTCTAGTGGATTGAGCTCTAGTGACTGAAGACTGGGTACAGTAAGCACACTTTCCACTGGCACACTGTATTTAAAAACTCACACATGAAAGATTATTATAGTTTCAATGGTAGTTTAATTTTAACATTCAACATAAGTATCAATTATCACTCACATAATCGTGTTTTTTAAACCTAGGACATATACACGTTTGATTTTACAGTTATTTTCATTGTCAATAACTAATAACTGAGGTGCTTTATTTTGTTCAGAATGAAAAGCTAAGCAATCAGTATCAGGAGACGAAGATGTGCAATGGGTAAAAGGAAAAGAGGGGACAGTTAAAGGCTGGAACTGCTGTAAAAATGAGGATAGAAGCTAACAAGTAGGAAAATGAAAGGGGATAGGTTGTGAATGAAGGAGACACTGTGGGGAAAAGATAATATTCTCTTGAACATTGGAAGAAAAGTAGGGAAGGAAAGGAAAATGTTCATAGTGAAGAAGCAAGAAGAATAAAAGTGTAGAAAATCATCATTTTAACACTGTTGCAAACCTTTAATAGCAGAGCTGTAAATTTACTGACGATGCTTTGCCTCTGTGTAAACAAAGCAACATTGTATAAAGTAAACAGTACAGTAGTAGTTACATCATATTAATACTTTTAATTGTGTTAGTCAACTGTGGGCAATAAGAAACTGCACAGGTGATGTATTTTTGTTCAGTCGTGTTGTTGTTTCTTGCGTGTAATCAGATTCTCTTATGTGACAAACTGACAGAAGCTGTTTTTAGTTGTGATGGTGGAGGTTTGCTGTGATCACACCGGAGCAAATTACATTTTGGTCAACAAGAGCACATAATAGTTTTTAACCTCCACCTACAAAGTCAACACTCAAATTAAAACCATTATTGAATTACCAAAATCTTCACCTTTACAATAAAATGATTCCTTCCATATGCATTTTAAAGCAAATATTGGTTCTTGCATTATATACTGTTATTGTAACACAACAAATGCTCTATTCTTACAAAAGAGGGTAAAACACAGAAATTGGTACGTGGTACTGCAGTTTCACATTCATCACAAAGCTATGAGGCACTTTCTACAGAGAATCTTTCAAACTGAAAGAACTGCCACGTGGTTAAGGCTTTATATTACTTAATTTGAGGTTTTTATATTTCCTAGGACCTTAAAATACGATCTAATTAAGAGATTAGGGAGAGGTATACCACGTAAGGCCACACATTTATTTCGATTGTTGTTATGGACTGGTGTGAATTGCTACATGTGACACTATGATGCTTATTTATCCAAAAACAATTCAGTAGCAGCTGTTGAAAATATTGCAGCAAACCTTTTGGATTTCAACACAGGCACATCAAAAGTAGTGAACTTGCATAAATCAGCAACATTTTTCAATAATTTCTGACATCCTTATCTGTTAAGGCAAAAACATGTGACTTTGGTGTATTGTTGTTATTGAAACAGTTTGTCCTTGTTAAGCATTAATTGAATAGCAAACAGCGAGAATTGGCGTATTTGCTATTTATACCAAGTTTGACATCTCACGTTGCAGCATTGACGTGTAGGTATTATGCAGGTGTGACATCACTCCATTTGTTATGGGTGTAAAAAAATACCTCGGAGCACAACCAGCTACACTCAGTAAGTGACTCTTGAGAGAAAACTTCTTCTTATTTAAAAGGATAACTCAAAAAAGATGTCTTCCCGTCTCCACTTGTGTATGTTTTAAATCTCAGCAGTTCAGAGTGAGCATAATGCTGAATTTACAGCATGTTTTTCATTATTATTGATTTCTATGGGAATTTCTGATTCATAACATTTTCCAATGAATAGCAGATGCCTTTCCAATTTAATGTCAAACCTTATGTGGCTCCAAGTGTGGCGTGCAACAGCAAACAAGAATGACACAATATTAGAGCAAACTGTTAAATCATCTCTGTGAAAAGAGTCTTTTATGGGAACTCACATGTGAGGATAATGTCCATTATATAGAGAAGCAGGTTAGCTAGGCACATACAGTTCGCTTTTAGCCTCCAAGAAGGAGGACTTCAAAAGCCTGCCACCTTTTCCTTTGTGTGGAATCAACAGAGCTCTTCTTCTTCTTCTTCTCTGCTCTTCTCTCCCAGTGTCCCACACATTGGCACTCACATTAACATCATGCAAATACACTTAGAAGATATAAAATTCATTGGGTTAGGGTAAATATTTATATAGATTTACACATATATAAATTCATATACTTTTAAGGAATGTTAATCTATTTTGCTGTGTACTTCTTACAAGGTAAAAATAACATTTTTATACTATGCAACACATTATATAATCAACATATTACAAAAATCAGTCCTTTTATCATCTTTTAGAAAAAAAAATCCATAATAAAAATAACTTCTATGTTTTTTTCTCACTTATATCTTACAATATATTTTCTCTCTGTCAAAACACACACACGTGTCCCATTTTTGTTTCTGTTTGTCGTTTCTCTTGGCAGCAAATTGGCAGCGGTCAAACAAAATGTGGAAATTAAAAATTGCGTCATGCTGGTGCTCATCAATGTGGAAAATTCTCCGAGCGACAACTTCGTTGATGTGTGGAATTCACAAAAAGGCGGCGGTGAGTGCTGCAAAACAAACTGCCGTGCTGTTACAACGGACATTTGGAGCAGCCGCATTCCAGAGCGGTTTCCATCTCCTCCGAGTACGAGGTGCCGTCTGTGCAGCGGAAAACCACCTTCCTCCGTCTGGTCTTGGTGACGCTACAGCAAACACCAGGTGAAGCCTGGCAGGATCTGGAACAGTCCATGCGGGGAATCTTGCTGGTGGACGTGCATGTTCTTAAGGGTTGGTGGCGCTTCAGCTGTTCTCTTACCATTTCTCCTTGACATGTGATTTCTGCATGTTGGTGGAGTTAAAAAAAAGCACATTTTAAATCATAATATGCTCTCATTCTCGGCAAATTTCCGTTTCTTCATTTTATAATCTTTCAGTGTTACCTGTGTCACAAGTAGGCCCGGTGAACCCTGGCTGACAGTGACAGAACGGCTCTCCCCTTTCTGACACCCGACACTCCCCACGGCCACAGCGAACCCCCCTGCATGCTGGAGGCTCCTGTCGTCGGTTACAGAACTGACCCTGATAGCCTTCATTACACTGGCAACTGTAAGACTGACCCTTGGGAACACACTGGCCATGAGAACATCTGGAGAAAGAGCAGAACAGAAGGAAAACATGTTACAGGAGAGAATTATGCTGGGGTTGGAAAGTGGTTTCATCCATGGTTGCTTTAAAACCACTAAACCCACATGATTTCAAAATCTATACTAAACAGAGACCTGGCTTGTATGACAAAATGGCATTAGAAACATCACAAACAGGTGGCAATTATTCATTTTATATAACAAAAAGAAAATAAAGCTTGACCAGGGAAATTTTGCTTCTGTGTGTGGTCAAAGGGTCTGACACGAGGCTTTCTTTCATTCTCCTATCAGTATAACTTAGCAAGACTAATCAGAAATGTCATTTTCTAAAACTGTTACAAAATGCACGCTTTACAGAATGTGCTTAAGTGTGCATGAGTTAGTAATTGCAAGTTAAAGTCACACCTCACATACAATGTCTCTGCCATTTTGGCTTACCTGTTGTTCTGACAGGGGTTTGTGCCTGTCGTCTGGTCACACAGAGCCCCACTGCGTCCAGGAGGACAATCGCAAGTTACTCCCGTCTCTCCTCCTTCTCTACATGCACCCTGTGCACAAACACTGCACGAATGACACCCCGCAAGAATGCCATCACCCTAGTGACAGAACATAAAATGAAGAAATCACTGTTAGAAACGACAAGCATGGAGGTAGGTGGCCCAACCAGAGAAATGTTTTGATGTTGCCTTAATGCTGCAGCCCTTCAAGGGTCCAGATTAAATATGTTTCCAAATTGGAAAGACAGCGTGTATACTTTTCCATAGCAGCTGCTGACTTTGTTGAAGTGCCTTAAAACTCATCAGACTTCTACAGTGGCTTATATTATGAAAGTGAACGCTTGCTTGGATTGGATCCTTGCTCTGAACCCAAAACAGAACACTGCTGTCATAAGGGTTTTCACTATGATTTTTTACATGGTATTTCAGCCAGATGTCCTCCTACTATTGCCAAACATAACTTTCTTTGATGATATGTTGATAGGCGAACTTACAGGACAGAGTTACGGGATTATGAGTTACAAAACCAATGTAGGCCATAGAGTTCTCAATAAAACCTTCAAGGTTTCTTAACAGCACTGAATGAACTTATAATACTTTAAATTTAACATGCTACTGTGCGTTCTAGTAAATGCTGTGGAATCTATGCCAGCCGTTGTGTAATTACCTTGCCCTCAATTCTTTGTAGCTGTCCTGCTCCTCTGGATCTATAACTCAGGTCTTGAGGCTCCCCATTGATCTGGACATTGTGGACGCAGCCACTAAAACCCTGAGGGGATCGTTCAGGCCCTGGACGCAGACCTGAGGCCACGACCTGGGATGGCACTCCTGGGAATTGGTGAAAATAAAACCAGAAACAGACAGAAATGAGCAGTAATAACAATGGAAAGTATAGTATAATGTTTGATTAAGATATTTCCTTTATTGGTTTCATTCTGGCTTGGCTTACACTGAAATACAAAAAGAATACAGCATTGCAGCTCTCACTATTGCACAATAACAGTATGTCTCTCTTACTCGAGAAAAAAGGAGTTACTGTTCTCAGAGGCGTGTCTACCCTCTTTCTTGAAGAAAAGTTGAATAAAAACAGTTTTCCACTTCCTTACCACAACCCTTGCTGTGATTTAGTGTGCGTTAGTCTGCGTGCGCGTTTGCATGTTGTGTGTGCCTATACGCGTATGTACCCATGCGCTGCACAGCAAACAAAAAGTAGGGTAGGCAAAAGTAACATCTGTGTACCACAAATGCATCGTGTTTATGAAGAAATGCGTGTGCGTACCTCCTATGTAAAGCTGGGTGTTGTGGTCGACGGAGGGCTGGCGTGCCAGCTTTCCCAGGCTCTTGTTGGTGCTGTTATCCACCACTAGGCTCAGTGAGTGGTTCTGAATAAGCAGCTCAACTGTGTGGAAAAGCCCGTCATTCACAGACTCAACGCTGTAACGAACGCACAAATGCACACAAACAGAAAAAAAGGACATAATTTCAGTACGTGCATGATTATGATAGATTACCGTTGCAAAAACTGTTAGAGCAAATTGGAAAAACAGACACAAAACAGACTCCAAACATTTTCGAGTCAAACAATTTTTTCATTGTTTTGTTGTGTTTGCAAATCGACCAACCTAAATGAAAAAGAAATTAGGGAAATCTGTGTCGAAATGCTATCCCGAGACATAAAACACACTGATTACATCCTCAATATTGTGTTACTGTGGAAGGGATTATAATGTGCGCTTGATCTATTTCATGATTTCCTAACATGGGGGTTGAGGCCCAGTACTTTCTAGCAGCACATGGGCTTGTTTGTTCTGATGAGCTCAAGCCTTGGGGCAAAACCGGATTCTTACAATTTAATAGCCGGACTCAACCAGTTTGGACCATTGTGGTAAAGTTCTGATATTTTTTGGAAGAATAAATGTTTCCATTGAAGAGAAGTCTGCAAAGAACTAACATTATGACCTTTTGCACCACGTTTGACCCTGGGAGGAAAGTGTATGTGTTCATGTGTGAATGCGTGTGTCTGAGATTCTCTGCTAAGTGGTTTTTGCTGGAGGGGAGACAGACAGCTATAGAGACAGTGGTTTGGCAAAGCTGAGAGAAGGAGAGAGAGAGCGAGAATGAGAGACAGAGAGGGAAAGAGAGGTAAATCGTGGGGTGGTAAAGTTGACCGTGCCTCCGCTCAACCAAGTTCTTGCAGAACATCAAAAACAGAAATGAACAAGTGAAGCTACTCTTTCTGCTGGTGGTCTGCTCCAGACTCCCACAGCGAAACATCAGGACAATACTTCCCTTTGTCTGCAACCACTTATTTGCTAACTAGCTAAGGAGCCTTAAATCAGCTGTGATTGACAGCTGTTTATAGAGCGTTCAGATTACAGCGATGTTACATTAACAGCAAATGGAGCAAAGTTTGTGAGTTCTGGATACAGGCCAGTGTGACTTTCATAAAAATGCTGACCATACAGAAGGACAAAAGAACAGTATGCATTACAACATACAGTATAACACATTAACAGGCCTTAAAAAGAATCAAGAATTTATTATCGACTCATTTGCTTTGTCTCCTCACGTGTCACTGTCCTCGACAACTGGGTAAAAATTAGGAATCTATTTTTTTAACCAGTTTCTATTAATTGAAGTGCTAATCTGAGATTTGAATGGAGGTTTTACAAGGACATGTGACTGTCCATCAACAAATGTGAAAAGCATTTGATTGTCATGGCATCAGTCATGTTTAGCACGCAGCTAAAAGCTTGTAAAATAACAACTGTAGACTCAGTACAGACACATACATGGTTTCCATTAGGAACCATGTAATTTAATAAAGGCTGAGAACAGGCCTAGTAAACATAGCAAAATGATGGTCTGCTAGCCAGAAAAATCAGTTATGTACCTCAGCAGCCTCCTCCTCAAACCTAACTTTGTATTACTCTAGTTCTTTCATTTTTTGCATTACATATCATTCTCTTCTTTCCTCTTTATTCATCATTTCCTTTTCATTATCTTCTTCCCCATCCACTTCCTCTTCTCTTTTTCTCCTTTTGCTCTGCTTCAATCACCTTTCTAGCCCCAATGCCATTTAACAGTCATTTTTACCCTATTCCTCTTCTAAAGCTTATTTGCTTTCAGTCCAAAAGCTCTTCATCTCATTTTCCCCTCATTTGCTCAACTGCTTGCCTTCTTAAATTAAATGGAGCTGCTCACAAAGCTGAAAACTCTCAGATTGATGTGTTGTTTAGGAACCCTATAAACACATTTTTTTAACACATGGACATGGGAAACACAGCGCTGGAGTTGTTGTGAAACCAAAAATCCACCAGATGGAAGCAGCTGACTAAAGACTAGCGTGTCTGAGTCTGAGCAGCTGGCAGCGCTGCAGGTGAGTGTATGAGTTTGAATGTTACCAACATTAAACGTCCTTATTTTTTAAAGTGGATATTTTCAATAGCTTGTCCATGATTTGTGCGCCTGCATGTTTGTGAATTATTCTGCAGATTTAAAGTATATAACAGCAAAAAGATCCTGGGTTTAAATACACTGGCCAGCTCGAGCCTTTCTGTGTGGAGTTTGCATCTTCTGCCTTTGCTTAGGTGGGTTTTCAACAGGTACTCTGGCTTCCTCCCACAGTTAGAAGACATGAATATTAGGTTAACTGATTAATCTAAATTGTAAGTAAACTATAAGTCTGAATGTGAGCAGGAATGGGTGCTTGTCCCTTGGTATTAGCTCTGAGATACATATGCATATTGTCCAGTGTGCGCCCCACCTTTTGCGCTATGACAGCTCGGATAGGCACAAGCCTGACCATTAATTAAACAGGCAGTTACGAAAATGGATGGATGGATACAGTGCTTCCAAATGTGTGCACAATTATATATGTTTTAGACACTTCTAAAGAGCACTCTGTTAGCCCTGTGTATTAGTACAAGAAACTGTCCATTATAGAATTCAATAAAAACAAACACACAGCCGTAGCAGATTGAAACTGCTTCTCTCTCTAACTTTCACTGTATTCATCCAAAGCCACAAGGGACACCAATTTCCTGTCAGTCCAAAATCCTGAATGAGCACATACACACACAAATAAACTTCACCAAAAAGAACTTCCCAAACCCCAAAACTGGCTTTCTGTCATATAACAGAGTCTAATACAAACCCAGAAGTAATTACAGGTCATTGACTTTATCTCAAACTGAAAAAACATATTTGGATTAGAAATAACCATGGAGATCCACTTACACTGTTAAATCTAATTAGCCACTCCTGTCATTTATTACGCTGTTTCTGAAGCACATTTGCTGTGTCTGTATGTGAGCTTGCAAACACGCATGTGTGAATGTTTTTTAACAACTATACATCTACAAGTCTATACAACTACAGTAGTATGTAGTCTTTGTGCAATATCGAAGTATGTTCGAGTGAGCTAACTTGTTTGTGAGACTGTATGTATGTGTGTGTTAAACAGCCCAGTCTGATTACAATGATGCTCAGCAGACACACATCCCAGTTCCATATTGCTGTGGTAACCTCAATTAGCCATTACTGAGACAGCAGCTGGAGAATGGAGCACTCCTTCACTGTTTTCTTTCCTTATTTTTTCAGCTTTCACTAAACCAGGCTGGCCAGTTCAGATGAAATTTGTACTTTTCAGGAGTGGATTCGCTGCGTTTTGATGTCGAGTCTCAGGAATGAGGACTTGTTGTTTCAGGCCTCTAAGAACTCAGTATTCGAATGTCTCAATAGCCTCTGAGAATTTTAAACCTATAATGTTCAAGGATTGTCTGTCTGTTTTAACCACAGCCTTGTGGCCAGATTCAGGTCAGACATTCAGTCACTTTATTCACCCAAATGAAGGTCCAAAATCTTGAGGAAGCCCTGTATCTGAATAGAAACTGCTTGCTATGGTCACTCGTTTGTATGTATGTTTCCATACTGGGTGTATGTGATACGCTGCATATTTAAGTGAGTTACAATTAAGGAACACCTGCACAAAGTCCAACTGTTATGTTACGTTATGCCCTCCAGAAATGATTACGTTTGACATAAGCTCAAATCTATGGCCATTTATAATGCTTCTTCCATTCTTTGCATCACTTTCCCTTTTCTCTTGTTCAACCATCCGTCATCATCTTCCTTCAACACTTTACCTGTCTTTCTTCTGTCTCCTTTCTGCCCACTCATCCATTCCCCTATCCTTTTTTTTCTATGCTGCCTTTACTGCTCGATCCCTTTCTCCTTTCAAGAACCCATCCATCCCTGCATCACTCACTCTGTCACTTGCTGATGAATAACAGTAGATGTGCTTTCTTTGACCTGATGGGAGATTAGTGTGACATTTAGTAAAGGGCACCACATGAATACACAACAAACAGATGCGTTGTGCCCCGTCCCCTGCACACTGGCATGCACACACAAAGGCACACATTTTCATTTAACACTTTCATCTGGCGCTAATGAGGGCACAGTGAAAGACTTGTACACCTTCCCCTGCCTCTCCTTCTGTAGCTGCCTTCCATCTCGATTTTTTTTTGAACTACAAAAAGAGACATTCCCCTCTTCGACACATCCCTTGTATTCATTTCAGTTTAATTATTCCCTCTGGTTTCTGCCTCTGTATTTTTTTAGTGAGGCCTGTTGAAATTCTCCTCCTTTTTGCAGTCCTCGATTTCTTTTTTCCCTTTTTTGCTGTTGATATTTGTGTTGTCTGGACAGGTTTGCTTCTGTCAAAAGGTGCATGCACCAAAAGGCATATGCAGTTCCAATACACTGTGTATGTATGTAAATGTTTGCATTTCTCTAGTATTAGCCACCTCTCTGTTTTAAAGCTAGCCAGTGGATTTTTTTTTAGCTCCATTTTTGTTATGACAAATATTTATCCCACTGATCAGTTGTGATCACTCATAAGTATGGCTAGTCGTCAACCTCTTATACCTATAGTGACCCATATTATGTAGGAGATATATAGTGGTGGTGAATAAGTGCATATAAATTCCTGATTGTATTCTACCAGGTTATCAGGGTGATACAAGTCACTTCTCACCCATCACATGGTAACCTGTGTTCAGCATTGTGAAAGTGCATATTTTAACGCTACACTTTAACAATGCTGAAATGTAACCCAAATGGCGAGTATCAAACTCAAGTCTTGAAGGTCAATGTTGTGTGACTTATTCCACGGCCGACTCTCTTCTCTCCTTCAGCATATTTCTCGAGCTGTGGAAACATCATTCATGATCAGTGAGATGTCACAGCCGTCATTAAACGAGGTGGTAACTGCATACTGAGCTTGCCACTTGGTGAAGCAGGCTGTCAGTGGGTGATATCTATGTGTGATAGCAATGCATGCATGGCCTCTTAACTAAATTACATGTATGGAGAATGCAGAATGTATAGAAAGTGATTGTGCATGTTTTATGAGGAAAGAGAAATGAAATTATTACATTTGCTATCATTTAGGTTGCACACAATGTGCTTTAATGGCTCTTAGTAATGGTTATTTTAATAGCTATTACTGTAAACTGTAAAATTTGTTGACAAATGAACTCCACAGGGGACCTTACACGTAATCTGTAAGAATCCACAGACGGACTGGTTTCTCATTTAACACTGGTCTGTGTTATCTGGCCATGACTGCTTCATTTCAGCACACTGTGCCAAACTGGCTTGAACATATCGCCCAGGCTCTCTAGTTTCTTCACAAGATAACTAACCCAGGGATCACTCAGAAACATCCCAGGGACTGGCACTGGTTTCTGGCCCTGGCTGTACAACCGCTGTATAGTCAGTGCCATATTTGGGATCTGCCAGAATTGCTGTGCTAAGATTGTGGTGGTTAAATAGTTACGCCATTCTGGACACTATCAGTTCAGTGGTGGCAGGGTGTTTTGTGGTGCCTGCCCAGCCATGTGGTTTGAATTAGTTTACAATGTATTTCTAAATTGGGGGAGATAAGACAGACCATTTGAAATAGTCAGAGTCATGTAATCAAAAAATGGCAACGCATAGCAGCTTGTGGTAAAATAAGCCTCAGTACTGGAGTTCTGCCTTGTCTCCTTTCAGAGACAGTGTTTACTGAGAGCTATAGCATTGTAGGCTTAGACACGACTTCATTGTATGGATCTTTGTTTCATACTCTGTCACTCCCATATCCGGATTTGTTTTTTCCCATTTGACACTATTTTTTCTGCTTTTTATGTTCTTAAAGTACCGGTATACGTTCTCTCTCTACCCTGTCGTCATCTGTCTCTCTCCACTTTTCTCAGTTGTTCTTGCACTGTGTCTGTCTGTTTCCCTTCCAGGCGTGGCCCATGTCAAGTTAACAAGACCAGACAAGGATAATTCCCTGACTCAGTCTGTGGTTTGCTTTTTCCCTCTGTTCTTCGCCCTCTTTCACTCCATCCCTCGGTCATCCCTCAGTCCTCTCTCATCCATCCTGCAGTTCAGCTGCATTACATGGTCTTTTCATTTCGACGGCTTCCATCCATCTGTTTTACCCCTTCCGTTTTCCTCCTTTGGCGGGAAATGTATTCTACTCAGTTATCTGTTTATTGTGTCGTCTGGTCTTTCATTCATGCCTTCCATCCAGCATCAGTCCATCCATCTGGCTTTCTGGGTCTCTTTCTATCGTTATCAGACTGTTAGCTGATCAATCTGTCTTTCTATGCATCTGTGTGTCTCTGTTGCTGTCCCCTCTCCTAGTCAACCCTTTCAGCCCTGCCTCCATCCCACCCCATCTGTGCCAATATCTAATTAGCTTCATCCCATCATTTTCAGTCTTTCATTTGATCCTTCCTTCCTCTATAATGAGCCATTCCTCTTGTATTCTCCTTGCTTTTCCCGATATGTCATTCATTGTTAAACACAAGCACATATTCTTTTTAAGGTCATATTTGATATATGTGGCTTCCACATGTCACCCTACCCAAAAGAAACAGAATAGCACCACAGAAATCAAAAGATTATACAAATGTCAACAAACAAGTCAAACATGATAGTTTAGTAGGTTTTTCTTTCCAACCAAGAAAGAACATCTTTAAATAAAGGGCTGCAGCTCTGAAGCTGAGCTCAATGCCTGACTGTACTGGTGGAGGTCTGGAGCAAAGTTGATTACTATCAATACATGAGTCTTCTGAACAACTGCTAAATATATAACACAGCATCTCTATTGAGCTATGGCCGTCTGTGGTAAAGGCACAGCATGGAAGAAAAAAAAACAAAAACTGAAAGATATTGTCCTAAAGGCAAATTCTGATTTTCCACCCAAATGGTGCAGATTGTATACAAGGTTTAAATCGACCCAATGTTTATCACATTGCCTAACCCATATGGAAATCGCATCTGATGAAAAACATGCCATCATATCAGTAGATACAAACACCAAATGTCATATAAATAAAGGAGCATATATTGTCTTTAACAATTTAACTCTACTACAAGCAAAGACTTTCTTGCCTTATTTTGAGAATTAAAATAAATGTAATTAACATCTATCAATTTTAATTTATATAGAACCTGAATTTCTGTTTTTCAGAGAAAAGCAAATCTAAGTTTGTCTAATGACATAGAAGCAAATCAGGCAACAACAACAACAACAACAACAATAATAATAATAATAATAAATGTTATTTAGAGGCACCTTTAAAGATCCTCAAGGTAAATTTACATTAGTACAACAAAATAAAAACATGAGGAAAATGAGAACTAATAAAAAAGTACGAAAGTATAAAAGCTAAACAATAAACTAAAGTCAATCTGTATGCAGATTTTACTGTAGGTAGATTATTCTGAACAATTCCTACAAAAATTTGACGGTGTAAATGATTCAAATTTGAAATATCTGATGCAGAGCCAGTCTTGCCCTTGACCTAGTAAACTGTGGCTTAAATTTTCTTCTCCTTGAGTTACTTAAGGGATTTGTAGTATGATGTAATACCTTAATCCTAAACTTAAATTCATTATGAGCGGGCTGCATATTATCAAAAGACCACAGTCTCCTTTTCTTATGACTTTGTTTTTATCCAGAGAAAGTGTGAAAAAAAGCCACAAAGGAAGAAAATCACTCAGAATATACAGCAAGGAGAATGAAGAGTGAATGAGAACCCCCCCTACACACACACACACACACACACACACACACACACACACACACACACACACACACACACACACA